>NC_057721.1:33510422-33528942 GCF_004010195.1 Chiloscyllium plagiosum
GGGTGAATTTGTACTTGCAGGGTTACATTGTACTTTGCTCAAAAACTGCATGAATTTATGTAAAACTCTGTTATCTCACTTTTTAGATTAGAATCAATCTAAACATCATGGCATAGACAGAGAACACAGGGGGCCAACACCTTCAACATATTGTCTAGCTATCACCATTGTTAACAGCTAACCCAAGAATGCAACTTTAAAAAAAAGGTTTTGTGATTTACACATGAAAGAAGTGAAATAATCACTGTATTCTAACAGATGAAAGGCTTAACAGACAATCAATTTTTCAATGTATAATTTCAGTTACATCACACTGTAACTTTTTGCTATAAATTCTGTGTTACGATCAAGCCCTCCACTATCACCTGATGAAGGAGCGTCGCTCCGAAAGCTAGTGTGCTTCTAATTAAACCCGTTTGAATAATATGCATGCAGGGATACTTTCATTTTGATAAGTCTGTTGGCATGTTTGTCGTCACTGACAAGGAACATGGAGGAATCCAGCAATAACATCACAGGGCTTAGTGCAAAACTTGTATCATCCTTTCTTCTATGAAAATGATTCCATCAGAGAATCCAGAGAACCCAACAGGATACGTTTCTTGATGACAAGTTCCTCAGCTGCCATTGCAGTACAAGCAGGAGCCATCAATATGTGAATGTCATAATAGAAACTGAGGTTGATGTCAAGCAATGTCAACTCGTTACTGTACAAGATAAAATTTCTACCATCATAATGACAGATACCAATGCTTAAAGATTTAATTTTACTTGATTTAATACCGTCACATGTACAGAAGTACAGTGAAAAGTGTTGTCTTAGAGTCAAAGAGTCATAAAGATGTACAGCATGGAAACAGATCCTTCGGTCCAACTCATCCACGCCGACCAGATATCCCAACCCAATCTAGTTTCACCTGCCAGCACTCGGCCCATATCCCTCCAAACCCTTCCTATTCATATAACCATCCAAATGCCTTTTAGATGTTGCAATTGTACCAGCCTCCACCACTTCCTCTGGCAGCTCATTCCATACACGTACCACCCTCTGTGTGAAGTAGTTGTCCCTTAGGTCTCTTTTATATCTTTCCCCTCTCACCCTAAACCTATGCCCTCTAGTTATGTACTCCCCGATCCCAGGGAAAAGACTTTGCCTATTTATCCTATCCGTGCCCCTCATAATTTTGTAGACCCCTATAAGGTCACTCCTCAGCCTCCAACACTCCAGGGAAAACAGCCCCAGCCAGTTCAGCCTCTCCCTATAGCTCAAATTCTCCAACCCTGGCAACATCCTTGTAAATGTTTTCTGAACCCTTTCAAGTTTCACAACATCTTTCCAATAGGAAGGAGACCGGAATTGCATGCAATATTCCAAAAGTGGCCGAACCAATGTCCTGTACAGCTGCAACATGACCTCCCAACTCCTGTACTCAATATTCTGACCAGTAAGGGAAAGCATACCAAACACCTTCTTCACTATCCTATCCACCTGCGATTCCACTTTCAAGGAGCTGTGAACCTGCACTCCAAGGTCTCTTTGTTCAGCAACACTCTCCAGGACCTTACCATTAAGTGTATCAGATTATACTATGCAAGTGCATCAGAGTAACAAAACAGAGTGCAGGATAAAATGTTACAACTGCTGAGAAGATGCAGAAAGAGATCAACATTAACATTAAAGATGCCCATTGAAAAGTCTGGTAACAGCAGAGAAGAAGCTGTTCTTGAATCTGTTTGTACATTTATACAATTGTGTTTATCTTCTGCCAAATGGAAGACAATACAACTGCTTTTCCAATGCACTGGGAAATATAATTGAAGTCAGCGTTTGGGAGGCTGGTTTGCGTGCTGGACTGGGCTGTGTTTATGACTCTCCATTGTTTCTTTCGGTCTCAGGAAGAGCAGTTGCCATGGAGGGAAGGTGAGATGTGGATAATTTGCACAGGGAATAGCTGTGGTGTTTATGTTTGAAAGATCATGGACACTAACTGAAAGTTGCACATGCCAGCTGCCACAACCCTTCCTTCTCCAAGTCCCGTTGCTCCTTCTACGTCTGTTAATGCTTCAAATATTCTTCTACTACCCCATCGTTCTCTACAAACTGAACTGTTGTTCACGATATCCTGGTAAAAATGGTTGGGCCCTTATGTGGTCTGGTTGTTGAATTATCAAAATAACACAAATTAACAAACTCACTCCAGTAATTACTGCATTGTTCATTCATGAAGCCATAAAATTCAGGAGCTATAGAAATTGTTTTGGCCCATCTGGTCTGCTCTGCAATTCAATGATGTTGCAGCTGATCTGATAATCATCAACAACCCTCTCCTGATTTTTTCCTATGACTCTTGATTCACTTACCAATTATAAATCTGTCTATCTCAGCCTTGAAAGTACATAATGACCCAGCCTCTACAGCTCTCTGTGGGGAAGAATTCCATAGATTGACTATCCAGTGAGAGAAGAAATTCCTCCTCATCTTAAATGATAATTTTAATTAGATTACCTATAGTATGGAAACAGGCCTTTTAGCCCAACAAGTCCACATCAATCCTCTGAGGAGTAACCCACCCAGACCCATTCCCCTACCCTATATTTACCCCTGACTATGGACAGTTTAGCATGACCAATCCACCTAACCTGCACATCTTTGTGACTGTGGGAGGAAACCCATGCAGACATGGGGAGAATGTGCAAACTCCACACAGACAGTCATCCAAGGTGAGAATTGAACCCAGGTCCCTGGCGCAATGAGACAGCAGTGCTAGCCACTGTGCCATCCCATTTTCTACCCTGAGATTATGCCTTCTTGTCCTAAGCTCTCCCACAACAGGAAAACTACCTCTCCACATCTACCTTGTTATATCGTCTAAGAATTTTACATGTTTCAATAAGATCTCCTTTCACTTCTCTTCTTCTAAACTTCAATGAATACAAACACAACTGCTCCTCGTAAGAAATTCTTTCCATACCCAGGATCAAGATAATGAACTTTCTTTTGCTTCCCTCCAAAAATGTCAGTATGTTTTTTCTTTGATAAGGGGATCAAAATTGTTCACAGTATTCTGGGTGAGGCTTAACTACTGCCTTGTATAGTTTTAGCAAGACTTCTCTATTTTTACACTCTGCTTCCTATTAAATAAAGACTAATATTCCATTTGCCTTCTCTGTTGCCAACTGAACCTAAATGCTAGCTTTTTGTGACTCACAAACAAAGACTCCCAAATCCCTCTGTACTCCAGGTTTCTGCACTTATCTCTTCATTAAAATAATGAACTTTTTCTTTCCCTGCCAAAGTGCATCACTTCACATTTTCCCACATAATATTCCATTTGCCAAGTTTTTTGCCCATTCACTTCAACTATCTATGTCTGTCTGTAAACTCTGTGTCATTCTTATTACTTCCCTCCCATCTATTTCTGTGTCATTTTCAAACTTGGCTATACTATAATCACTTCCTCATCCAAGTCATTAATATATGACATAAATAATTGGGGTCTCAGCACTGATCCCTGGGGCATTCCACTAGTTATAGGTTCTCATCCTGAAAATGTCTCTTTTGTTTTTACTCTTGGTCTTCTATTATTTAAGCAATCCTCTATCCATTCTCAAATACTACCCTTACAACATGAGTTCTTATTGTATTAAACAGCCTTACATGCAGTACTTTATCAAACACCTTTTGAAATCAAAATGTATTGCATCTACTGATTTCCTTTCATCTATCATGCTTGTTACATCGTCAAAGAATTCTAATAAATTTGTCAGGCATAATTTCCCCTTCAAGAAGCCATGCTGAAAATGATGTCTTTCTAAATGCTGTGCTGTTAAATACTTTATAATATGCTGCAGCAATTTCCAAATGACGGGTGTAAGCTACCTATTTCTGTCTCCTTCCATTTTTGAATAAGGGTACTACACTGACAGTTTTTCAGTCCTCTGAGACATTCTGGAATTCTAAGATTCTTGAAAGATTGCTATTGATGCATACATTTTCTCTGTAGCTACTTCCGTTATTACCTTGGGTTTTAACCCTTGAAGTCCAGGGAATTTATCAATCTTTAGCCCAATTAGTTTCCCTAGTGCTTTGGCAAATAGTGATAGTTATGGGATTTATTTCATCGTCACCTTTCACAATTTGATTGCTTAGCAGTTTTGAAATGTTATTAAGTCTGCTACTATAAAGACAAATGCTTACAAGAATGCAAGGAGAACCAAATATTGTATGTGTGAGGTGGGGTGGGGTGGGGGGGGAGCGGTGACTGTTTGAAAATACAGGCAGGGACAAAAGGGTTGTCAAGAAGTTTTGTTAATATGGGAATAGAATAGGGGCAATAACAAGAACTGATTTGTGACTGAAAGATGTAGAATCCATATGGATGGAGGTAAGAAATAACAAGGTGAGGTAGACACTTGTGTGAGTAGTCTATAGGCCCCCACAGTAACTATACTGTAAGCCAAAGAGCACATCAGGGATAATGAGAGAATAGAATAAAGGTAGTACATTAATCATGTGTGACTTTAACCTTCACATAGGTTGGAATAATCAGATTGGCTGAGATAGGTATGAGGGAGAATTCATAGTGTGATTCAGGACTGTTTCCTAGAACAATATGATCTCCAACAAGAGATCAAACTGTATTGGATTTAGTAATACATAACAGAGACAGGTTTAATAAATGCCCTTTAATGACCCCATATCATTTTTCTTTGTAAGCTTATGTTTTCCATCTCTCAAAACCCACCTCACCCCCACCCTCAGGCTATTTAGTTTAAAGCCTCCTCTACAGACCTATTTATTTAAATCGCCAGGAGGCAGGTCTCAGCATGGTTCAAGTGAAGGCCTACCCAGAGTGGTGACATAGCAAAGCTGTGACTTCAGCATTCAAATCATGTTTGGCAGTGTTCTTCACAGCAGTATGACTGGCATTGAATGCACAATGGCCAAGTGTGATTGGTTTGCAGACCGAATTCAATAGTGAGGTATAAATTATAAAGTTTTTGTTACCCACAGCTTGCCCTGTGATTTGACAAGGTCTCTCAAACACTAAAAGTACAGTAAACTGGCAAGGAATAACTATACCATGACCATGCCATCTAAGGATGGAAGATTAAAATAGCAAAAGTTTAAATCAACAGCAAGAATCTGATGAAACTTTCCTGAAGAAGGGCTCATGCCCGAAATGTCGATTCTCCTGCTTCTCGGATGCTGCCTGACCTGCTGCGCTTTTCCAGCAACACACTTCCAGCTCTGATCTCCAGCATCTGCAGTCCTCACTTTCTCCTAGAAGTTTTTAACCTACTGCGAATCCTCTTACAAGGATGCCTTCCTTGAAGAAGCTGTCTTCCTCCCTCTACAAGGATTTCAGTGAGTCCCTCTCTCACTGCACACCCCAGGTCATCTCCTCTGCCCAGAAGCTCTTCAGCCATGTTCTCAAAGAGAGTGCAGATAGCCTTGTATTATAACCATGCATAGTTCTGACAATAAAGGGCCCACCTATGCACTACACAGGTTTGGTATAATATCCCATGGGGGAGGACAGCAGGGTTATGCTCCATGAAGACATTGCCTGTCTCTCAGAATGGTCCTTAAAAATCCTTTTAGTCATCTAGAGGACAAACTGCTGGACTGTAGCAAGATCTTGCAAAACACTTTAAAAATAACAATTGATGGACCATAATGACAGGAATTTGAATATGAACAACTGCAATGCTGAATAAATTCAGCCTGAGTTCCAAAGTGTTTCTGTTCCTGTGATGGATAGAGGGGTGAGTGCAGTAATGTTGGGTCCTGAGCATAGAGAAAGGTGTCAGGTTAGGGTGTGAGTGGTAGAAGAGTCTAGGGAACATATAAGTTAAGCCAAGGGCCAGTAGAATAGTTATTCAGAAATTGGTCAAATATTTCCTGGTTAATTATTCTAATTCAAATAGTTTTTGAGTCTTAGCCATCTTTCTCCAAGATTATTTCAC
Source organism: Chiloscyllium plagiosum (assembly GCF_004010195.1). NCBI lineage: Eukaryota > Metazoa > Chordata > Chondrichthyes > Orectolobiformes > Hemiscylliidae > Chiloscyllium > Chiloscyllium plagiosum. Next base: position 33,516,393 of record NC_057721.1, read on the forward strand.
TCTTTAGCCCTGTTATTCCGTTACTTTAATGAACATGTGATACACAGAGCAAACAAAAGTGTCAAAAACAGCCACAGGTAATGTTGCTGTGTCATTTTGGCCTCTACTGGGTTCATCAATTAGTACTTATTATTTTTATTTGTTCTATTTTTTCAAAAGTGATAACATCTTAATGGGTCCATGAAAAGAAAAGTGACTTTTGAACATTTTTATGCGATGTGGGGGTTTCTGGGTAGGCCAGCATTTGTTTCCCTTGAGAAGGTGGTGGTGAAAACCAATATGTAATTTTGGAAAAATAAAGTCCACATGTCAGAAGATTAGTGGGTTATTTATAATGAACAAATAACTTAGGTTTGGAAAGATTAAAGATGAATACATTTTAAAGACAATGGTTTAGTCCATATGATCTGATAGAAAATAAATCATTTCTTTACAAACACTTAATAAAACATGACTGGTCATAATCTTTAAAGTCACAGTCGCATTATTTGCCATGTTTACCATATTAAGATCCTGCTTAATCATCAGCTTCAGGGTTAATATAAATTATTCTAATGGGGATAATATGTTAATTCAATTAGCAAACATTCACTCAAATTAAACTGGTTGTATTGTGCCAGCCCTAATGGATAGTAAATACCAAAAAAAATATTGTCAATTAATATGGCTGGATGGCCTGATTTGCAAAGACTCTGTGCAGTTTTAATCATCTCAAGGTCCTCTTACTAGAACAGAAATTTTGCATTTAGACCTTGAATCATTCATTGATATTTGTACTACACTGTGGCACCAATTAAAGTTTGAATTATGCTCCAAGAATGAAGAATTTTATAGTTTAAAAAGGTAACTAAATAAAGTAATTTTGTCACAAATTCAGGGCAAATGGCTGAATCATTGCTAGACATCAACAAATCAGTTACTAGACAATTAAAAAATCTAACAGTTTAGAAATCATTTTCCTATTTTGTTACATTTCATGTTACATTCTATAAACCATATCGCAGGAGAGTACAAAATGAGTAGAATTACAGTTTTTGTCATTTTCAGAAAACAGTTATTTTATTTTAACTCACAACATTTTGGTAAAATAGTTGACATTTATATGTCAATAAGTTTTCAATTAGAATTAAAATCAATGAAGTCGTGTCAGCATTTTTTACTGTCAATATACATCTGATTTCTCTTTTTTATTCAAATAAACACTGGCTATGATAAATTTGTCAGAAATCTTTGATAATTAGTTAATCAATTCTGACTCAGGATTATAATGGACACAAGTTAAAATATAATGAAGGATAAAGGGGGCTATTCTAACCTTTTTTTAAACAATGAAATGCTAGACATCTATAAAAAATCAATCAGCATTTGTGAGAGAAAGATTGCCTTTTGCTTTCACTGTGATCGTTCAACAGAAATATTGAAGATTATCAGATTTATCTGATTTTCAAATTTCAATTTTTAGGTTTTTTAAAAAAAATGTTCTGACTAACCTACCATAAAAACTTGCCATTTTCAGAATTTATTAAAAATGTTAGATGCTAATGAACATAAATTTGTTAATTCTTTACATTATCTAAATGAAAATGCACCAATGTCCATTCAATTTCATTTGTTCCTCTTTGTTGAAGAGGTAATGCATCCATCTGAAGATTAAATTTGTTTTTAAATTTTATGGATTGTTCACTAACTCTTTGCCCTTCATTTTGCTTTACAGCTGACATTAGTGAAAAGGCATTCTGACTTAAATGGCATTGTCTGGTGATATTTAGCCAGAGTTTTCTTTTGTGTAGATTCCACTGAAAAATACTGAGATATCTACTCAGGCTACATAAGTATTGAGAAAAATATTGATATTTCTCCAAATAGATGCGTTTTATGCAGACGAAAATGAGGTCAAGAAATATCAAGATCTTTTCTCTCCAGTATCCTGCCCTGTCTTATGTCGTTAATGAGTCATACCATAATATAGTTCCACAGGAACTAAATGCCTTTCCGTTGTCCATTCATTGGCTTTTCTGTGTATGTAAGCATAGAATATCTAAACACAGAAAACAAAGCTCAGCCCTGACCTCACAAGTTAGTACTCCCCTGTACAGATCTATGATTGGGGAATCCATTAGTTTGTGCTTATTTGCATAATTTACAGAAATGCATCCAAACCTGGATAAAATATTGAGAACTTTCAAATTCATATTATGTCCAGCATGAATTGGGTTTCTGAATGCTTTTGTTCTAGTATAATGATCCTCATACTGGAACCTGGATAAGTATCAGCCTAGTAGAATTATTGGTCAACTATTAATCTAGAAATCCAGGGAATAATCTGGAAAATTAATTCAATTATTGCCATGATAGATGGTGGATTTTGAATTCAATAAAAATCTGTAATTAAGAGTTTGGTGATGACCATTGTCAGTAGTCTTTTGGTTTTGTTAATGTCCTTTATGGAAAAAAAACTGCTGTTCTTACCTGGTCTTGCCTACATGTGACTCCAGACTCACAGCAATGTGACTTACTATTAACCGCCCCCTGGCATTAAGGGATAGATAATAAATGCTACCTTAGCTAGTGGTGCCCACACCTTGTGAATAAAGAAAAAAATAAATAACATAATGAGAAAACAGTTAAAGTACAGAATTCATTCAAAGGTACAGATTAAATCATGAGCTAAACAAATAATTATACATTTGTATTCAAAAGGATCTGTAATCAATGACGTTAAACTTCTTTAAAACATAAAAGAAGGCAGAGATAATTTTGATGAATCTTTACAAGCACTTGGCAAGTACTTTAATCCGAGAATAAATAACATTCCTGAAAGAACAAAATTTAACAGAAGAGTTCAGCATTCTAGGGAACCCTTACATATATTTATTAATTATCTCTACAGATTAATGGAAAACCATGACTTTAGAACGTTAAGATCACAGTTTATAAAAGACATTATCATTACATGTGAACTTTTTGTATGGTTTTGAAGACCACTATTCATTATATGCCACAAGCAGAAGGCAGGAAGACCTACAGACATGTTCAGAGAGAAAACGTTTAACTCATTGCTGTGGTTCTGTTCGCCGAGCTGGAAGTTTTTGTTGCAAACATTTCGTCCCCTGGCTAGGACGAAACGCTTGCAACAAAAACTTCCAGCTCGGCGAACAGAACCACAGCAACGAGCACCCGAGCTACAAATCTTCGCACAAACTTTGAACGTTTAACTCAGTCACGGGAGTGCAACAAATCTATTCAGTTTACAAGGCATAAAAAACCTATAGATATATGTGACAAACCATAACAATATGTAGACCAGATCGCAAACACTAAACATCAGTGGAGCAAGGAAACATCACAGATATAAGCACTACCCAACTATTAATAAAATGGTATGAGACCAAAAGAAACTAACAGAAGACATGTAGAAGTAGAACACCTTTATAGAGTAGCAAACAGTCAACCAGATGCACCTACAAAAGTATGAATATGGTAGATCCATTGGCATTGGAAAATATATTCAATGCATTTGTAGGGGAAATTGGTGGACAACTCAACCTAAGTTTGACAGAACAAGTTTTTGTCAGTGGACATCTCATTAGTGTTAATCTTGATGCAAGGCTGTGCGCTATTGTCCTATCAGATTCTTTACTATGGTGAAGATAAGAAGTTACAACCTACAGAGATGAAATAACATGATTGGGTGGAACAGTACTCACAACTAAAGATATGTTACATGCATTATTGCAACACAAAATGTTCATGATAGCGAAGAATGACTATAACATAGAATCAAGAAGCCTCACTTTTGAGCAAACATGTATGTCTTGACTTCAACGTTTTGGAGGTAGCAGAAAGAGTACAATTAGCTAGAATGCAAAGAAAAGGGTCTAAATTTAGGTGTGCACTCACTTTCATACCAGAATTTAAATCTTTTTTACATTTATTTCTTCATCCTTAACAATTCCTTTGGCTTTTGCACAGTGCCTTTATACCATCTGCCCTCTTGCTCATCCTCTGCCTCTGTGAAGAATATATATATATAAAAAATTTCAACACTTTTGAGTTTTAAAGAAGAATCCCATTAGATTCAAAACATTATTTCTGTTTCTCTCACCACAGATGATGTGTGATTTGTTGACTTCTCTCACATTCAGTGTGTATTTGTGGTAAAAGATTTAATTGCACTACCAATACACATTCATGCAAAACCCCCAAAATTAAATCAATTAAAATTAACTATGATTGCATCAGAATTTGTTTCTTATAACCAAGAAGAACTAACAGCCAGAAAAATAAAATGGACTCAAGAAATTCAACAAGAACAAAAAACTGACTGAGAATATGTTATCATTCACCAGTTTCGTGCTGAACGATATCCAGATGAAACATTGAATGACTTTGCTGAGAACTTCGAGCACCAACAGCATCTCACAAACATACAGAACAAACTAGTGTATGGCTGAAAATCAGTTACTCCAGCTTCCCTTTGGGAGGCTGATCGTGAAAGTATTCATTGAGGATACTTAGGAATTGTGAGGTTTACAGCCAGGATTCAGTCATTGGTGGATAGAGATCTCAGGACACACTGTTGATTTCATAACACATTGTGAATTTGAGTGATTGTACAGGACTGTCAGGACTGGGAAACAGTCCTATCAAATACAGCAGAACAATCAGATGTTAGAAACCAGCAGCAATTGCAAAAAGATGCTGATGCGGAAAAAAAATTGAGCAATACAATTCATTTAAGCTCAATGATTAATCTTTAACTAAAATTGTCCAGACACCAACACAGTTTGATGAACAAACTACAATACCAAATGCAAATTTAATGGCAAATGATGAACCAACACAAGCTCAAGAGGACTATTTCAATTCTTTTGCTCCCAAGCAGAAGTGTCTCTACCCATAACAGTTAAGTCAACAACGATCCTCAAATAATAAAACAGAGAATATGAACATCCTGGAGTCACCAGTGATACAACCTCAGAGAGTAAACAAAGATGTGCAACTTAACCTACAACATTATGTACTTGAACACAGATGTCTCAGCAGATCGAGAAGTTGAATCATTTTACACAAGTCGAAGATGAGCTCCATACGATTTCACGAGTGCCAATACTGAGGTTAAACAACCAACATCCACAGATTTCAGGAGACAGTCAAGAGGGAACTACCTGGTACAGAAATCTGGAATACAATCAAGAAGTAATTTCTTGGTCTGGAATTTGGGATACTGCAAAAATTAACATTTTATTTCAATAACAGTCATCTTCCTTGAAGTGAATTCCTGAAATTAAAGATCCTCAAAATGATTTAGTGGTATTCACCTGATTCAACAAGGAAGAGTTCTATTTGAAACAATTTTATGGAATCAAGAGTCCTCCATATAAGGTAATGGATCAGCCACTGGGGGCAGTAGCGGGGACAGTGTTTTCAGTGAACAATTTCTAAGAGATAAAAGACCTGAATTGTAGAGAAACTTTAGCGACCATGTGGGGACAAGAACAGAATCAAAGTTAGCAGTGCTCAAGCCAAATGCCCACCAGACTTTAAATTTGGAAGACTTAGAATGGTTAATGTTGCAGATGGCTCTTAATTTGATGATGTCATATAGAAGGAAAGAGCAGAATAGTTTAGGATCTTGTAGACTGAAGACTTAATTAAAGATCTTTAATTTCAGGAATTCACTTCAAGGAAGATGACTGTTATTGAAATAAAATGTTAATTTTTGCAGTATCCCAAATTCCAGACCAAGAAATTACTTCTTGATTGTATTCCAGATTTCTGTACCAGGTAGTTCCCTCTTGACTGTCTCCTGAAATCTGTGGATGTTGGTTGTTTAACCTCAGTATTGGCACTCGTGAAATCGTATGGAGCTCATCTTCGACTTGTGTAAAATGATTCAACTTCTCGATCTGCTAGATTTCTTCATGGTCTTAGGAACAATGTCTAATTTACTAAAATAAAACAAAGAATTGTGGATTCTGTAAAACTAAAATAAAAACAGAAATTACTAGAGAATTCAACATGTCTAGCAGCATCTGTGGAGAGAAAGCCACGTTAACATTTTGAGTCCAGTGTCTTTCTTCAGAACAGTTCTGAAGAAAGGTCACTGGTCTTAAAATATTGACTCTGGTTTCTCTCCACAGATGCTGCCAAACTTGCTGTGTTTCCCCAGCAATTTCTGTTTTTATTTCAAACTAACTAATGTGTTTTTTATTTGACAGCTTTCATTGCAATAAAAAAACATTTCTTAAGACACGAGCCTCTTCTCATTAAGACTCACTTGGTGGCAGCAAACTACCTGTGCCGCAAGCAGGTAATGGTTGACATTGCAACACATGCAACAAAAGTAATTTTCATCCATTTAAAAATAGACTATTGGTAGGTGGTGGACCAGTTTAATTAAAATCTTTTTCTTGTGATAAACTCTATTAATAGTTTGACACCATAGACCTGCAGCAGCTGGATTGATAAAACTGTTTATATATCCTTAAATATGTTAAGGAGTATATTTTAACACAAAAAAATTAAAATTGCATTCCAAAGAGTTGATTAATTCTTCTGGTGTATGGCAGATTTTATGTCGATAAGATGCAAGTGAGCATAAACAGACATTGAGGAAAATGAAATCTTTGGAAAATTAGCACCAACTTCAGTGCAATTTGTATGACTGTCAATGATTTTATTCAAAAAGGAAGCTCTTGTTCTCAATATTTTTCACCTCTGACCTCAAGAGCATGAATTCTAGTTGTGCTGCCATGACCACCTAGCAGGCTCAGGTCAGTTAACTAAGGAAAGACCAACAACTGAGCTTGTAACACTGAGCATTACTGGCTTTATTGATTTTCAACAAATTACTTAACACCTTGAGAAAATGCATGATAATCTTAATTTTGAAAATTGGCATTATACTTCAATGTAAGTTGATTGAATTTAAACTGTAGTTGTGATCTCTCTAAGGGCATGTCCTTTGTTCATTTCTCTATGCCTTGTGGTCTGCGACTTTACTCTTCAGTTGCCCTTAAGAGTCTCACTTTTTTCAATTTCAATGAACAATGAGGAAAATGACATGGGAAAAGACAGTTTCCTACTGCCTCCCTCATGTGTGCTTAATGGATACACACATCCTCTTCCTGAAGGATCCTCCATCAAGATGAAGCCATTATCCCTTGGATTCCAACTCTTCTGCCACAAGACAATTAAAATTCATTGGACTACCATTGCCCATGACTTAAAATACTGAACATGGGCCCCTTACCTTTGTTTGAGGTAATTTAAAAAAAGCAAAGACAACTACCACATCTCCCTCTCCAAATTCTGTGTCAAAAGTCTGTACCCTGAGAACTCAAATTACCTTGCTACACTGTGTTTAAATACAATATGTACTTCATGTCATTTTTGTGAATTTTAATCCTTTTTAGTAATTACCCATGACGGGATAAAGTACAAACATTGCACATGAAACCAGACTCTGAATACTATCGCACTTGGGGAGGAGCTGAACAGCAGTGAGGTAGTGTCTCAGGGGGAAAAGATGGAAAATTAGTCAGCATACACCACACTTCTGCATCTTCTAATGTCTCCCTTAATTGCACCATTGCCAAAGGATTAGAATAGATTACCCATACTCTTGTTTTAGGAATAGTGAGTGGTGCATACAGTACTTAAACAAAGGAGAAAATTATGTAATAAATAATGTTAAAATAAATTAGAATGAATTAGTTTAGGCTGCACACACTTTATTTAAATCTAACTGGTGAGAATGACAATTCTTAAGACAATGACCATTTTGTTATCATGTTATTTTGTCAATCGTGCTATTCAGCACAGATTTTTTAAACATTATTCAAACATTGGTAATTTTAAGTATTAATTACACATTATCCTTGTTGCAAAACTCCTGTGATTTGCATTAAGACAATTTTGATCATCTTAATGTGGAATATTTTAATCAATGTGCCTTTTTTTAAAGAAAAGCATGTTGGCTGAATATTGAAGTTCTACTGTCGGCTATATGTCTGACAATAAAATGTCTGCTTGGGAGGGTGCAGAAAGACTGAATTATTGTGAACTGTAAGATAATTGTGTGGGTTCCTTTAGCTGCTGATTTTAGACTTTTTTTATAAGGGAACACAGCCAATATTTTTTTAGACTCATATCCTTAGTGCAAAAATGTTGCTTCAGTGCTCAGTATGTTGACTTTGCATGGCTGCACCGTACATCATACTGGTATTGCCATGGCAACTAGAAAAGAGAGCAGCTGCTGCTATGACAGCCAAGAGTCGGAAGATGAAGGAAGCAAGACTATGAACATAAGACAAATAACAGCTCTTAAAACCTTCTGAGCACTGTTATTTTGCAACTAAGACCAAGGAAATAAGATTAGTTTTACAGAATATCAAACTCTCAAGTTATGTTGAATAAAAGGATGTTATTCTAGATATCATGAAATATATACATATAGAAGGGAAGCAGCAATCTGCAAAGAATCAAATTAAAGAAGAGCCTTCAAATCTCCCACTGGAGCAGTTGCCAAATGCAGACACTGTGAATTGTGGGTAATGGAGCTGGTGGAGCTAATGGAATGAAGCCAAATGCAGTCTGATATGAGGCATTTATATTTTTATCATGTACTCACTTTTTTAAAAAAGGAAACCCTTTATCCTACTTTTGTATAACAATAGGAAGAAGCGTTAAGTTCGCACGAGGAATGTTCTGTTATACTAAAAAGCAACAGGATCTGATCCACATCAAATATATTGGCTCCTGCTTCAAACTGCTTTAACCCTCTAAATCCCAGTCAATGTTTAGCTCCCCTACCACTCCCTACCTACTCCACCATAACTTCAGAATAATATACACATCATGGGAATGAGGAACCATTAGCATTTTACGAAGTTCATATATTGATAATTGGAATTATTCCAACACGTATGTGGGAAGCACTTAAATCATAATCTCACACTATATAAACTGATTAATACATTTTGTTTCAATGGCTTTAGCATTTAAAAGGGAATATTATAATTGGAATCTGAAGATTAGCTAATTGGTACTTTTTTCTGAGGAGGTAATAATAGCATTAATAAGGAATTGTAATGTTCAGCCACTTTGTTATTGATTATGTATGAGAATAACAGTCACAGCCCCCATTTACTAATAATGCTACCTCAGAAGCACAGGACATATGTGGTTATGCCATTTCTTTTAACAAAGAAGATACAATAAAAATGGAAGTCTTGTTTCAAAGATGTTAGCCGTGTCTGACCTCAAGTGAATGTATGAGAATTGGAAAAATGTCAAGAAGCCGGACCATCACTTCTGGGTTTTACTGAGGTAGGACAAGAAATAGAAAACTAACTCATGCTCGGTACAATTTGGATTTGAAGGGTGTGATGGAGTGAATGGTCTCCTCTGAATTGTGACATATCTGTGATTTTTTTAAAGGAAATCAGTATTAATATGAAAATAGTGTTAGGGAAGTTAATGAAATTAAATGCTGAAAAAAAACACAAGAGCCTGATAATCAACACTCCAGAGTATTAAAGAGAGTGTTCTTGGAAATATTGGATGCATTAGGGATTATCTTCCAAAGTTCTACAGACTCTGGAGCAGTTCTTACTGATTGGAGTGTTGCAAATGTAAACATTGTTTAAAAAGAGGAGAGGAAAAAACAGTAAAGTACAAACTGGTCAGTCTGACATCAGCCGTGGGGAAAATGCGAAGGTCTATTAAAATAGATAAGATAACAGAACATTTGGACAGCATTAATGTGGTGAGACAAAAACAGCATGGGTTTATGAAAGAAAAATCATGTTTAACAAGTCCAGTGATGTGAGTTCACTGCATAGAAATGTGGTGGAGACAGGTTCAATTGAGGCTTTTGGAGGGCATTGGATGATTATTTGAGTATAAATAGTGTTTAAAGATGTGGCAAAAAGGCAGGAGGTTGGCATTTGGTAATAGAACTGTTGCAAATGATCTTCTTTTGTGTCAAAACAATTCTGTGATTGTGTGCGTTTTTTGAGGATTTTACTATTAGGCCAGATGAGGGAGAGCCAGTAGATATGGTGTATTTGGATTTTTAGAAGTCTTTTGATCAGATCTCTCAGAAGTGATAAATGGGCAGAATTAAGACAGATGGGATTGGGAGTAATATTTTGGCAAGAGTTGAGAATTGGTTGACAGATATGAAACATAGAGTGTGACTAAATGTGTCTTTCTCTGGCTGGCAGGAAATGACTAGTGAGGTGCAAGGATAAGTGCTTAGGCCCCAGCTATTCAGAGTATTTATGAAAATAACCTGAATGAGGGAACCAAATGCAACATTTCCAAGTTTGTTAATGACACAAAACTGTTGGGCATGGTGAGACATGAGAATATAAGGAAGTTTCAATGTGATTTTCACAAGTTCAGTGAGTGATAAACACATGAGGAATGTAGTACCATGTGGTTAAATGTGAAGTTATATACATCAGTCTGAAAAACAGAAAGGCAGAGTCTTATTTAATTTGTGATATGTTGGGAAACATGAGTATAAAGGGATCTGGCTGTACTTGGACATCAATCAATAAATTTGTGTTGCAGACGTTTCGTCCCCTGTCTAGGTGACATCTTCATTGCTTGGGAGCCTCCCGTGAAGCGCTTCTGTGATGTTTCCTCCGGCATTTATAAATGCCGGAGGAAACATCACAGAAGCGCTTCACAGGAGGCTCCCAAGCACTGAGGATGTCACCTAGACAGGGGACGAAACATCTGCAACACAAATTCCCAGCTCGGCGAACAGAACCACAACAACGAGCACCTGAGCTGCAAATCTTCTCACAAACTTTGATCAATCAATAAAAGTAGATAGGCAGGTGCAGCAAGCAATTAAAAAGGAAAATACTTTATTGGCCAGAAGATTGTAATTCTGAAGTAGGCATGACTTATTCTTGTTGTCCAGGGCCTTGGTGTAACCACACCTGGATTATTGCATGTAAATTTAGTCTCACTACCCAGGAAGGATATACCAGTACAGCCTCAACTATCCGAATATCAATTATCCGAATTTCGGAATATCCGAACAAGATCTCAAGACCCGTAAAAACGATATTAAACAACTCAGCATTCTGTTATCTGTTAAACGGCATTATGGCATGCATTGCCAGATAACCAAGGCATGTTCGATAACTGGCACTCAAATCACCACTTACAGAGTCACAGGGTCATAGAGATGTACAGCATGGAAACAGACCCTTCGGTCCAACCCGTCCATACTGACCAGATATCCCAACTCAATCTAGTGCCACCTGCCGGCACCCGGCCCTTATCCCTCCAAACCTTTCCTATTCATATACCCATCCAAATGTCTTTTAAATGTTGCAATTGTACCAGCCTCCACCACATCCTCTGGCAGCTCATTCCATACACATACCACCCTCTGAGTGAAAACGTTGCCCCTTAGGTCTCTTTCATATCTTTCCCCTCCCACCCTAAACCTACGCCCTCTAGTTCTGGACTCCCCCGCCCCAGGGAAAAGACTTTGTCTATTTATCCTATCTATGCCCTTCTTGATTTTGTAAACCTCTATAAGGTCACCCCTCAATCTCCGACGCTCCAGGGAAAACAGCCCCAGCCTGTTCAGCCCCTCTCTATAGCTCAAATCCTCCAACCTTGGCAACATCCTTGTAAGTCAAGTTTCACAACATCTTTCCGATAGGAAGGAGATCAGAATTGCATGCAATATTCCAACAGTGGCCTTAACAATGTCCTGTATCGCCGCAACATGACTCCCAACTCCTGTACTCAATACTCTGACCAATAAAGGAAAACATACTAAACGCCTTCTTCACTATCCTATCTACCAGCGATTCCACTTTCAAGGAGCTATGAACTTGCACTCACAAGTCTCTTTATTCAGCAACACTCCCTAGGACCTTACCATTAAGTGTATAAGTCCTGCTAAGATTTCCTTCCCCAAAATGCAGCACCTCACACTTATCTGAATTAAACTCCATCTGGCTTCAATTTCTCAGCCTATTGGCCCATCTGGTCAAGATCCTGTTGTAATCTGAGGTAACCTTCTTCGCTGTCCACTACACCTCCAACTTTGGTGTCATCTGCAAACTTACTAACTGTATCTCTTAAGCTTGCATCCAAATCATTTATGTAAATGACAAAACGTAGAGGACCCAGCACCAATCCTTATGGCACTCCACTGATCACAGGCCTCCAGTCTGAAAACAACCCTCCACCACCACCCTCTGTCTTCTTCCTTTGAGCCAGTTCTGTATCTAAATGGCTAGTTCTCCCTATACTCCATGAGATCTAACCTTGCTAATCAGTCTCCCATGGGGAACCTTGTTGAACGCCTTACTGAAGTCCATATAGATTACATCTACTGCTCTGCCCTCATCAATCTTCTTTGTTACTTCTTCAAAAAACTCAATCAAGTTTGTGAGACATGATTTCCCACGCACAAAGCCATGTTGACTATCCCTAATCAGTCCTTGCCTTTCCAAATATATGTACATACTGTCCCTCAGGATTCCATCCAACAACTTGCCCACCA
>NC_057721.1:33529608-33567199 GCF_004010195.1 Chiloscyllium plagiosum
GATCTTTGAGGGGCCCTATTCTCTCCCTAGTTACCCTTTTGTCCTTAATTTATTTGTAAAAACCCTTAGGATTCTCTTTAATTCTATTTGCCAAAGCTACCTCATGTCCCCTTTTTGCCCTCCTGATCTCCCTCTTAAGTATACTCCTACTTCCTTTATACTCTTCTAAAGATTCACTCGGTCTGTCTTGTCTGTACCTTACATATGCTTCCTTCTTTTGATTAACCAAACCCTCAATTTCTTTAGTCATCCAGCATTCCTTTTACCTACCAGCCTTTCCTTTCATTCTAACAGGAATATAATTTCTCTGGATTTTTGTTATCTCACTCCTGAAGGCTTCCCATTTTCCAGCTGTCCCTTTACCTGTGAACATCTGCCCCCAATCAGCTTTTAAAAGTTCTTGCCTAATACTGTCAAAATTGGCCTTTCTCCAGTTTAGAACTTCAACTTTTAGATCTGGTCTATCCTTTTTCATCACTATTTTAAATCTAATGGAATTATGGTCGCTGGCCCCAAAGTGCTGCCCTGACACCTCAGTCACCTGCCCTGCCTTATTTCCCCAGAGGAGGTTAAGCTTTGCACCTTCTCTAGTAGGTACATCCACATACTGAATCAGAAAATTTTCTTGTCCACATATAACAAATTGCTCTCCATCTAAACCCTTAACACTATGGCAGTCCCAATCTATGTTTGGAAAGCTAAAATCCCCTACCATAGCCACCCTATTATTCTTACAGGTAGCTTGTTTACGATTAGATCGTTATCAGTTAAACAGCATTATGGCAAGTATTGCCAGATAACTGAGGCATGATCGGACATCCGGGACTCATATATTACCGCTTGTTTATGATCAGATCAGTTTTCTGAACAATCACTTATCCGGTCAAAACACTCTCTGCCTGTCTCATTCTGATAATTGAGGTTGTACTGTACTTGCCATAGTGCATCAGAGGATCACTAGGCTGATACTTGTGATTGTCGTACTGCCCTATGAGAAGATGTTGGTTCAACAGAGCCTTTAATCACTTGAGTTTAGAAAAATAAAAGCAGATTTGAATGAAATGTTTAGCATTCTCATAGGGCTAGAAAGACTAGATACACAGAGGATACCTCCCGTGGATGGATAGTTGGGAAGCAGGTGTCACCATCTCAGGAAACTGGGTAGGACTGAGATAAAGAATGATTTTTTTCACTCAAAAGGTGGAATTCTCTATCCCAGAAGATTGTACAGGCAAAGCCACTGAATATGTTCAAGAACAAGCTAGATAAATTTTTACATTTTAAAGGCATCAAGGAGTAGAAATCAAGAATATGGTATTGAAAGCGAAGAGTAGCCATTAACATATTGAATGATGGAGGGCCGGGTGGTCTACTCTTGCTTGTAGTTTCTGTATTTCTATGTTCCTATGATTGAACACACATGACACTGAGATGGCCAGATCATTACACTGCAGAATTCAACAATAGGAAGCAGTTCTATTCAATTAATGTCCAAGTGATCTGTGATCATTGTTCCTACTTCTTGGAAATGTATGCCCACTGGCGGCTGATACAACTCTTAAGTCCTGGGACATTGTCATGGACCTCATGGTTTGAGGGGCAAGGTATTGTACCTGACTAATTATTAGGGGACGAGGGTTACCCACTGCAACCATGACTTATGACACCATTGCGCATTGCAACACAATGCTTCCCATACTTTGACCACAGTCCTGGTGGAGCAACTGCTATGGCTGCTGAAGATGTGGTTTCACTGTTTAAACAAGTTGATTGGAGTGAGAGAGATTTTTGTGGCAGCCCCAGTATAGAGTTAGGGATTGCCCAAATAGGATAGAGGTCAAGAGGAATTTCTTCTCTCAGAGTGTAGTAAATGTGCGGAATTCTTCACTACAGAGGTCTGCAGAGGCTGCATTATTAAGTATTTTCAAAGCTAAGATAGATTTTTAATCAGTAGAAGAATCAGTGGGTATGGGGCAAAGGCATGGAAGTGGAGTTAAGGATTATTTGACCAGCCATGATTTCACTGAATGGCAGACCAGACTGAATGGGCTGAATGGCCTCCTTCTGTTCCTGTGTCTTATGGTCTAAATTTCTTTGACTTGCAGCTGGGTTCCTTTCCCATATTTCATCCTGATGCTAGGATCAGTCCGCAGGAACAAAACTCCAACACTTAATTTCCCAAGAGAAGAAATATTTGTTAAGCTGTTTTCCACAACGCCACTTTCTCTTTCATTTTACTTGCCTTTCATCTGAATATTTTGACTCAAGTAATTTATGCTAGATTGCTGAATAAGTGATGAAATTCTTATTCCTCAGCTTGGAAATGTTTTTGATTTTCATTTCTACTGATTTCAATAGAAATGAAAATCAAAGTTGACAACTGGTGGGCAATCTGATGCTAACTGTTTTAAACTACTGATAAAAGCCAAAATTACAGACTTATTTTAATTGCATAGATGAACTGAAAAGTTTCTTTATACTGTTTCACTAGATTTGGCATTTGGTCTATTATTTTTAACATTGCAGTGAGCAGTGCATCAATTCATTAAATTTGTATTTGGTCACGACTTTCTAACAATAACTAAAATCTGAAGAAATGATATTCTACACTTATAAAAGTAAGCTTTCAGTGTGACAGAGATTTATGTCACTGTTAATTAAGTCTTATCATGTTAAGGTACTTAGACAGGAATGACTTCACCTAACATCTGACATGTATCTATGAAATCAGTACAGGAACTTTATTCTGTTCAACATATTTGAATAGAGAACCAGATAGTACTATGTAACTTTCCTGCAGCTTACAGAGGAGCAGCCAAATATGCACAGCAATTTCTGGATTTTGACATATAATTGCAATTGTAAGCTTGACAGAAGTTGCTTTCCAATTTAAGTAACAAGGAACAGAGTGTTGTTATCCTCACTGATATTTTCACAGTAAATGTATACATTCAAATGTGGCTGTAACCATACCCGCAAAAAACATGGTGGTATTGATCACTGAAAGTAGAAGAGCAAAAGAAATGTTTCCATTTATTTAGCATTTTACGCAACGACCAGAAATGTTTACAGTCAATTAAGTGGTTCTGAAGTGTATGTAATGTTTTAATGCAAGAAATGAACTTGTGCACAGCAAGATCCTACCAAAAGCAATGTGATAATGATCAGATAAGCTATTTCTATAATGTAGATTGAGGAAAAATATTCGCCAGGGCACCATGGACAATCTCTTTACTCTTTTTCAAGGCAGTCTCATTGGTTCTTTATATCCACCTAATTCCAGTGTCGCATCTGAAATGAATCAACCACCAAGACGAGGTCCTTCCTTACGACTGCACTGGAATTTTAATCTTCATGTTTGTGGATTTAAAACCTGGCACAGAAAATGAACCCAGAATCTGTAACTCAAAGGCAAAAGTGCAACTGAGACATGGTGATACTTAGGTTTTTTTTATTATCAGCCCTGAATTGTTTTTGTATTTAATGTGTCATTGTTTAACAGCAAACTGCCAATCACTTGTAGAGGACGTTTACTGAATAGGTTGATTTGCATAAGAAATGGTGTAGTCCTGGTTTAATTGGGAAATCATTTTTATGAATGTGTAAAGTAGACAAAATTCATGAAGCCACTTGTGTCACATTTTTTTTCCAATTTTAATTTTATTATAAGTCATAGATGGAAAGCCATCAGTGAGTAAGATTGAGGCTATCGGATTAACTTCAATTTTATTGAATAATGTATCTCGGCTGAGGAGCCAAATGATCTACTCTAACTCCAATTTATTTTTATTTTCTTTTTATAAACTAATACATTGTGCACACTGCTGCCACAGTATGCTAGTATGGATAGGGTGAATGTTTAAAGTGTTGGATGGAATGTTAATTAAGTAATGCTTTGTCCTGCAAGCATGTTAAGTGTTATTGGAGCTGCACTCAGCCAGATATTTGAAGAGTATTCCATCATACCCCTGACTTGAACTTTGCAGATGTGAAAAATATAAGATTCCTCCCATTATATCTAAGTTGCAGTTAAATTGGATGGCTAGGATGTGGTTCAGAACAACGCCAACTGCATTGATGTAAATTCTTTTCCATTTGAGGTCAGTTTGGGACCCGAATTCCCACTCTGTCCATGACAATGAATGCCATCACTAATAAAATTACAGCAAGGATAATGGTCTGTTTTAACCTGAGCAAACAATGAAGTGGGACCTGCCTTCAGGCAGTGCAATAATTAAATGAATCTAATGAATACAAGGTAGAATATTTGGAAAACAAAATTCTTAAACTTTAGAAGATGAACTTGCAAGTTTTTTTCTATCACAAATGTATGTTATTTTGATTTGCAACATAATTATTAGGCAGGATGGTGAGTAAAGACAGCCTATTGTTTAGTGGACTAATACCAATATGTTGAATTTGGCTACAACTATCTTTTAGAGATTTGCAAGGCTCTCTTTGTAAATCTATAGCTTAGCACAGATATTAGTTTCCCTCCTTGTTATCTGGACCCTTTCCTTTTCCAGAAGCCAAATCCTGACTGGGTAAGAGCCCAGACTTTTATGTTTTAATGAAACAAGAAAACAGAAAAAACATTTTGGGGCACTGTAACTTAATTCATTTAAATCAAAGGAAAAGGTTAACAAGTCAAACTTTCATCTGAGATCACTCCAGCCCACAAAATGTCAACCCCTCTGAAAAGTTTTGGGAGAGCTTTGGGATACTGTGTGCCTCCTCTTCAAGGAGACCTGGATGTGGACGTAAGAATCCTACTCGTAAACACAAGTCCACCAGCCCTCAATTCACTCTAACATTTTCTGGTTTAACCAGTTGATGGCAAAATTGTTTTAATTAGCTGCCAATTTCAAATATGTTTCCATCCCATCTGTATCTTACTTCATGATAGCTGTTAACTAAGCTTACTGTTTCCTGCCCAGCATCCCTGAACCTTTCTTCTTCCTTCTTGGTTAAAGCTCCTCACTCCTGTGCTCCGACTACAGTGCCTTCTGTGTTCAGCCATGGCTTCACCCATAAAACCAGCCCTGAAGCCAAGTCTGTGCACTGTCCAGATCTTGGAACAGGTCAGTATGGATGGCTTAATTATTGAGGCATTGTGAAAATAATTGTACACATTGGAATGATTAGTGAACATTCCCACTGTTGACCTTATGAGCTGCTGAAGATAATTGGACCAAGGGTATAATCCTGAATGGTTCATTTTGATGCTTGGGCATTATGCCTGAGAGAATTTTCCTTTGTAAGATGTATTGTGTTATATATCACAGCATGTATGCAGTATAACTTAAAGACACATGCCCATACTATCATAACATGTGACCTAAGGATCTAAAAATCTCACAGTCCATCTTAACTGAGGCTACTTGATGCATGATACACTGAAGTAAGTTTGCTACTCTTTGTAAAGAAGTTATTCAATATTAGACCAGATACTGAGTTGCCTGTGACTGTACTTTTTAATGTACATACCAGGAGATGTAATAAATATCTGTTGAATCTTTCAATGCCACGTTATCCATGTCTCGCTCTTATGCTATAGGAACTAACATAGCCCCATTAAGTACAAATACCCTGCTGGATGCAAAACCCACACAATGATGGCAGAGCAGAATGCATGACTCTAACCAGTGGAAAGCTTTATCCATGATTCTTATTGGCATCGTTTTTGGCCAGGGCTCCTTGATGCTACACTTAGCCAAATGCTGTTTAATATTAAGAGCAGGCACTGTAAACTCATGTGTGAAATTTCACCTTTTGTCCATGTGTGGGCTAAACTTATAATGTCATCTGATGCTGAGTGATTCCAATGGACCCCAAACTGAGCTTTGTATAGTCCTGTACACGCTTTGTATGGAGAATCAGGCAGCTTAACACAAGCTCCTGATAGAGACAAACTTTTTATTTCTGGCTTCTGATCATCTTGAGAAATTATATTTAGGTAGACAATGTAGCTTGTACTAACTGTTATCATGCAATGAAATGCCACTTCATTTGCAAGACATGTTTATTCTTGTTAACACTCAGTGGTGATCCATCATCTGCCACTAATAATAAGAGAACCCCTTAGACACGGAATAGGAAGGAAGATTGACGGCCACACTGTACCCCAGCCACATATTACTGCTGGCAGATAACCTAGAGTGTTATATGACTGTCAGCACTTAATTTCTGGAATCACAAGGTGCTGTTTCTGTCATGTTGTTCTTCATTCCTCATTCAGCCAGTGTTGTAGTCGAATGACCACAGACCCAAAATTGGACATTCCATATTGATCCATAGATGCAGAAATCAGGCCTCATAGAAAATTGACCAAACTAAATTAAACAACAGCCAGAAGCTATCAGCTACAGAGAACCATAGAAATCAAGATCAAAAAGATAAAGACATTCAGGGGAACCATTTACAAGCAGCCTGTGGGTGTATATTCCAGAAGATTTGATCAGATCTTGACTTGCAGCCAATGCCTAAAGAAGTGCACTTTATATCTCCCCAATCAAAGCAACAGTAAAGGGTGTTTCCAAATTGGATGGTATGAACCAGGGCATGCCAAAGAGAGAGTGAGAGAGAGAGAGAGAGAGAGAAAGAAAGAGAGTATGAAAGAGCCAATGGTCTAGCTCAACCATTGCATTGCAGGTAATAATCTTTCTGAGGCAGATAGAGCTACATAAAGGGTCAATATTTGTCAGAATATGAGAAATACTCATAAGGTCTTTTTCATAAGTTATTTGTTAATAAAATCGAGTTGAACCACAAATCAAATTCTTGGCCTCATTATCCACCTTACTGACAAGAGCATTTGGGTAGAGTCTTTTTACCACATAAACTAGTAAAAATGTCCAAAACACTGAGAATACTGTGATCACAATGTTGATTTAATTTGAGCTTTGTAACAGCATTTGATTCTGCCCTGGCTTTGTTCACCTGTAGATTAATCTCTCATTCATCCCATTATTACCTTGAGATTTGACTATTCCAAAATACTCCTGGCCCGACTCTGACAATTTATCCTCCATTAACTTGATGTCATTCAAAATCTGATATCCGTATGTTTACTCATAACAAATCCTGTTCACACATTCATCCAAATCTGAAATATCTGTTCTTCTCTAATCCAGGCCTTCTTGAACATCCCTGATTTTAATTGCTGCAGCATAATTGACCATAATTTTATTTGCTAAAGCCCTCAGCTTTAAATTTTGTTCTCAAATCTTTCCAAGTCTTAAGCTTTCTTTCTCCTTTTACAATGATCATTAAAACCTAACTCTCTGACAAATTAAGTTTGGCCATCTTCCCTAAAGATGCCTCATGTGTTTTGGGAGTTGGGGGGGAGACAGTTCTTGATTCATAATGCTTCTATGTGCATCTTGGAATGCTTTATTACATGAAATCTATTAAAAATAATGTGCAAGAAAATTGATGTTGCTCCAAGACGTTTTCCAATTGTTTTGGTTAAGAGGTTAGCAATAGTTACAAATAGGGATGTTGCTGAACAAACAGATCTTAGGGTGCAGGTTCACAGTTCCTTGGAAGTGGAGTCACAGGTAGATAGGACAGTGATGAAGGCATTTGGTATGCTTGCCTTTATTTGTTAGTACATTGAGTATAGGAGTTGGGAAGTCATGTTGCAGCTGTATAGGACATTGGTTAGGCCACTTTTGGAATACTGCACGCAATTCTAATCTCCCTGCTATAGGAAGGATGTTGTTAAACTTGAACGGGTTTGAAAAAGATTTACAAGGATGTTGCCAGGGTTGGAGGGTTTGAGCTATAAGGAGAGGCTGAATAGGTTGGGAGTATTTTCCTTGGAGCAACAGAGGCTGAGGGCTGACCTTATAGTGGTTTATAAAATCATGCATGGCATGGATAGGGTGAATAGAGTGGGATTCAAAAACCAGAGGTCATAAGTTTAAGGTGAGAGGGGAAAGATTTAAAAAAGGGCTTAAGGGCCAACCTTTTCATGCAAAGGGTGGTACATATATAGAATGAGTTGCCAGAGGAACTGGTGGAGGCTGGTACAAATACACCATTTAAAAGGTATCATGATGGCTATATGAATAGGAAGGGTTTAGAGGGATATGGGCCAAATGCTGATAAATGGGACTAGATTCATTTAGGACATCTGATCAGCATGGACAAGTTGGATCGAACAGTCTGTTTCTGTGCTGTACATCTCTATGACTCTCCGACTTTATTGATAGAATTGCATAACAAGTAACTTACTCAATATAGCGGATACTACACAATCAAAATCAAAATGAACTCTGCTGTTCATCTGGGTTATTATTAAGATTTTAGATTATTATTAAGTTCATCTCATTGTAACCTTGAAAGATTATTAGAAATATGATTAATATGTAAACTTGCACAAACCAGAATATAAATACTTTACTGCTATAGTGCAACAAAGCAGTCTCCCACTGTAATTTTATATGCAGTTATGAATGAGTTGCATATGCTTGTGTTACAACTCTGGTCCTGTGTGTTCAGATAGGAGGGAGTTAACTCTCTTAAGATTAAGTGGTAGTGAGTGTTAGAGAATGTTCTGACAAAACTTATGTGGATGAGCCACATTCGTTAGTAAGGTTACCATGACAATTGATATCCAGTTTATGGCCTGATATCTGATGTCTTAAGAAGCAAAACAGAAAAGTTTGGGAGGTGCAGAACAATGATCAGTCTTTGATGGGACTGAGTCAGCCAACTATTCTGTAGATCTAATAAAGTATTCAGCACTTTGGGGTGAATCTTACTAAAATATGTCTCTCCATGGGGCCTAGTGAGCTTTCTTGCACTATCATTCCCAAACTTACCTTATTAACATACCATGCCTTGTTGCACTTATCCAATGCTAGCCCAAACTTCCCACTCGCCTTAGGTGGATGCATGTGCTACTGCCAGAAGACCCTGGCATTCCTGGCACTGGTACCATATTTAAAATGTAACATGCATCTGGTCAGACACTGACATTCCAAAGTTGCACTGTACAGTTTGTGACATTTGCCCTGGACATGGCAGAAATTGGCATCTTGTTTTGCAGACAATGAACTGGAGTTCTTGGTGGATGAGGTGGTACATGGCTGTCTTCTTCCCCCATGGGGGTAGAGAAGGCCAAGACAACAGATACTGCCAGGGCAGCCTGATATTGTCTGTACAGTCTGTACATCTGGACTAATACTGGACAAGAAAGTTAATTACCTCCCTGCTCCACCAGGGTGGGTGCCACCATCTTCCATCTCCCACCTGACAGAAGTGACTCAATCCTGTTCAAAATGATGGATCATTTTTCTGGACTTCACAGTATTCTTTTCTACTTTTACTCATTGTATTTCTGCTAGTGTACTCACCTCCATCTACATCTCATACTCTATCACTCTCACAGTTGCTAAATCATCACTCCCTCAATCACATACCCTGAATGCCCCAGAACAATAACTTTGCATGACCTCTGTGCCTCCTACTTACTCATTCAAGACACTGCATGAGCTTTCCCCCATTTGCACCAGCACTAGCAGATGTGCTATACACTGTCTTACTCAAACCCTCCCTTTATCTCATTCAAGGAGAAACTAACCTACTATTGTGCAGACAGAGCCAAAACTTACGATACAGTGCTGACAATTCAGTACCTCATTCCCTACAAGGAGAGGATCCTAATGTAACTGCCCTGAACATCCATATATATATGGTCAAGCCTTTGGACTGATATTGAATGATGTCTTATGGCAGGATTCTCCACCTAAAGGTACTTCCTTTAACTTGACTGAGAATGTCTGCACTTAGACATTGAGACATAGTTATTTGTTTGAAGTGCAAGCAGTGTATTTGGCACATATGTGGCTTGCAGATGTGAGATGGCATGGTTCCATGCACCAACATGTTGACAACTTGACTGGTGACTGCTGACAACCATGGCAAAATGCCTGTCTTTATGTCTCCACTGAATGACGACATAAAACAGAAGCGTGGTGAAGTCTTTAGATCTGGCTGAGAGGTCAAAGTGCAAAAAAGCAAGGCAGAGATTCTGGGAGGCAAAACTGAGAGCAAGTGAGAATTCCTGAGATGCACCATAGTCCAAGTCACAAGACGGGCGCTGTCCTTGCACATAAAGTATCCTTGCATTGACGTCCAATAAGAAATGCTCTCCAAAGTTCAGTATTGAAGTGAGCCGGAGTCACCAGGCGACCACTCTGTCTTTCAGGGCAGGAATTCTCAGCATCTAACTTCTATCTGGTAGCTGGGATGTAGGAAGCTGCATATTAATTAAGTGAGATTAGATGATAATGAGGCTGTTAATGAGTGATAATCCAGGCCTTTCTCTGCTTGCTTGGGAGAATCTCAATTTGCCATTCAACACTTGGTTGGAAAATGAAGTTTCTTGGTATCAATATCAAAAATGTCCTGGCTGGATATCTCACCTGGTTTTCCCAACTTTCCTGCCATGGCCCACATTCTTCAGAGGATGGGAAGTTTCCATCCTCTATTTTTGTTGAAATGAATTCTGCAGAATCCAGCTGTTAATTTCTCTGGAAGAATGGCAAGGACTAAATTCTGAACAAAGTAAGTAAAAGGTTAAATTGCATTAATTGCAAGTTTGAAAGTAGAGCAATAAGCTCTATTTTTTGTGAAGCTTCTTGGGATCACTTTCTATTGTAAAGTCACTACATAATACAAGGTGCAATTGCTGGCAACAAGCATTCTGCTGCCATTGTTATATTTAACTGAATTATATGTTAATAAAAATACCATGGATGTGCAACTGCCTTTAATAACATCCATAGCCTATGATTACGTGTAGTTGTGAGTTCTATGTTGTGCATCTCAAGCCATTAATTCAGGATGGAGGTTTGAATGTATGTTACAGATTAGCATGTGTGAGAATGCTTGTGAAGATAATTTATGATGATGTTTAGATACGGATATACTGCATAAACTTGTGTGTGCTTTTAATGAAATTAAAACTATCACCACTGATGGCCTAACTGGAAAAATGGTTTATTCCCAGCATTGCCATTTCTGATTTCGATGAGTACATTACAAAGTATAGGGAACAGCAAATTATATTCCAGCCAGAATGAGTCACTACTGGCAAAGTGCCAGGACTCTTTTGTTTCCCCCAAATGGAAATAGGTATAAGGATTTCCACTAAGTAAATAGATAACAAAACAAAACGAGCCTTTATTCAGTTTGGACATTAAACACAAGTAGTTTCATTTTACATTACAGATTCATTATGTTAACACCTGCAAATTAACATGCATGACCCTTTTTGCTTGGGATTATTATGCTCTAAAAAATAGGAGATGTTGAATGTTGACTATGGACAGTGATTGCAATATCATTGAGTTGTTCCGATATATTGTCTGATTGTTAGTAGTATAGATGTCAGTTAGTCATGAATATCTATATTCCTTCAGTTGTGGTTACTCGATTTTTAGTCTACTTCTGCTGGCATTAAAAATAATTGAAAATATAAATTCAGCTTTGTTATTTGTAAATGTAGCATTGTTCAAAAATTAGTTCTGGATGGTATGCATTCTGGAGCATGGTTACATTCACAGAATCCCTACAGTGTAGAAGCAGGCTTTAGGTCTATCGAGTCAACAACTCCCTCCGAAGAGCATTCTAACCAGACCCATCCTTGTAACCCTGCATTTCCCATGGCTTATCCATCTAAACTGCACACCTTTGGATTGTGGGAGAAAACTGGAGATCCGAAGGAGACCCACACAAACACGGTGAAAATGTACAAACTCTACACAGACAACCCCCAAGGCTGGAATCAAACCCAGGTCCCTGGCGCTGTGAGGCAGCAATACTAACCACTGAGTCACTGTGCCACCCAAATCTTTTCCCTAACATTGTCAGCTTCTAATTGAGATTGTCCCCTTAAACATAAAAGCAGTAGAAGTATACTTAAGAGGGAAATCAGGGGAAACGGCCTAAATACATAAATCCTGAGATTAATTAAATTTGAATTGCTTCTAGTTTAATAGCTGTAGATTATGACAAGCCCTGAAAGCAGCAAAATAATTGCATTTATTGGAATTTGTTGATATTCATGCTGGGTCTAAAATAACAGATCTTCCACGATGGGATTGTAGTATAGACCCCACAATATTTAGTATAGAATGGAGAAGCAAATTTGTAAGGAGATTGCAGTTACCTGCAAGAATAATAGGATGGTTATGATTGGGGATTTTAATTTTCCAAACATAGATTGGGTCTGCCATAGTGGTAAGGACTTTGATGGAGAGGAATTTGGTAAGTGTATACATCAAAATATTCTAATTCAGCATGTAGGTGGACCTATCAGAGAAGGTGCAAAATTTGACCTACTCTTGGGAAATGAGGCAGGGCAGGTGACGGAGATGTCAGTTGGGGAGCACTTTGGGGCCAGCAACCATAATTCTATGGATTTTAAAGTAGTGATGAAAAAGGATAGATTGGATCTAAAAGTTAAAGTTCTAAATTGGAAGAAAGCCAATTTTGACTGTATTAGGGAAGAACTTTCAAAGTTGTATGGGGGGGGGGGGGGGAGGGGGTCGATGTTCGCAGGTAAAGGGACGGCTGGAAAACAGGAAGCCTTCAAAAAAGACATAACGAGAGTCCAGAGACAGTATGCTACTGTGAGGATGAAGGGCAAGGCTGGTAAATGTAGGAAATGCTGGATGACTGGAAAATGGAGATTTTGGTTAAGAATAAAAAGGAAGCATATGTCAGATACAAACAACAGAGATTGAGTAAATCCCTGGAATTGTCTAAAGGCAGTAGGAGTATACTTAAGAGGGAAATTAGAAGGAGACTTGAGATAGCTTTGGCAAACACAGTTAAAGAGAATCCAAAGGGATTCTACAAATACATTAACCACAAATGGGTAACTAGGGAGAGAATAGGGCTCATTAAATATCAGCAAGGCTACCCATGAGTGGAACTGCAGGAGATTGGAGAGATACAAAAATAGCATTGTGCATCAGTGTTTAATGTGTTGAAGGATATGGAAGATGGAGGACATGGGGAAAAAATAACGACATCTTGAAAACTGTCCATCTGACAGAGTAGGGGGTGCTGGACTTCTTAAACACATAAGGATGGATAAATCCCCAGGACCTGATGAGGCATACCCTAGAATTCTGTTAGAAGCTAGGGAAGTGATTGTTGAGTCCCTTGCTGAGATATTTGGATCATCGAAAGTCACAGGTGAGGTGCCGGAAGACTGGAAGTTGGTTAACGTGGTGTCACTATTTAAGAAACGTGGTAAGGACAAGCCAGGGAACTATGGACCAGTGAGCCTGACATCAGTGTGGGCAAGTTGTTGGAGGGAATCCTGAGGGACAGGATTTGCATGTATTGGAAAGGCAAGGACTGATCAGGGATAGTCAACATGGCTTTGTGAGTGGGAAGTCATGTTCCACAAACTTGATTGAGCTTTTTGAAGAAGTAATGAAGAGGGTCGATAAGAGTAAAGTAATGGACTTGATCTATATGGACTTCAGTAAGGCTTTCGACAAGTTTCCTCATGGTAGACTGGTTAGCAAGCCTACATCACGTGGAGTACAGGGAGAACTAGCCATTTGGATACAGAACTGGCTTTAAGATAGAAGACAGAGAGTGGTGGTGGATGGTTGCTTTTCAGACTGGAGGCCTGTGATCAGTGGTGTGCCACAAAAATCGGTGCTGGGTCCATTGCTTTTCATCATTTATATAAATGATTTGGATGTGAACACAGGAGGTACGGTTAGTAAGTTTGCAGATGGCACAAAAATTGGAGGTGTAGTGACAGCGAAGAGGTTTACTTCAGATGGAATCTTGATCAGATGAGCCAATGGGCTGAGGAGTGGCAGATGGAGTTTAATTTAGATAAGTGTGAAGTGCTGTATTTTGGAAAGGCAAATCAGGGCAGGACTTATACATTTACTGGTAAGGTCCTGAGGAGCATTGCAAACAAAGAGACCTTGGAGTGCAGGTTCATCGTTCCTTGAAACAGGATATTGAAGAAAGCATTTGGTATGGTTGCCTTTACTGGTTAGTGCATTCAGTATAGGAGTTGGGAAGTACAGGACATTGGTTAGGCCACAATATTGCATTCAATTCTGGTCTCCCTCCTATAGGAAGGTTGTTGTGAAATTTGAAAGGGTTCAGAAAAGATTTACAAGAATGATGACAAGAATTAGAGGGTTTGAGCTCTTGGGAAAAGCTGAATAGAATGGGGCTATTTCCCCTGGAGCATCAGATGCTGAGGGGCGATCTTATAGAGGTTTATAAAATCATATGGAGCATGGATAGGGTAAATAGACAAAGTCTTTTCCCCAAGGTGGGGAGTCCAAAACCGGAGGCCATAGGTTTAAGGTGAGAGGGGAAAGATTTAAAATGATTCTAAGGGGCAACTCTTTTACACGGAGTGGTGGGTGTATGAAACGAGCTGCCAGAGGAAATGGTGGAGGCAGGTACAATATTTAAAAGGCATTTGGATGGGTATATGATTGGAAGGGTTTACAGGGATATGGACCAAATGCTGGCAAAAGTGACTAGATTAATTTAGGATATCTGGTCAGCATGAATAAGTTGGACCAAAGGGTCTGTTTCCGTACTGTATATCTCTGTGACTCTATGATTGTATGACTATATGTTGGTCATTACAAGTTGGGTGATGGCTTGATTAGCGGAGTGATTCAATATAATTTGTAACACAGAGCTTTATTCCGTTAAGGTCTCAAACTACTATTATAATTAAGTAAATGCAAAGTGAACTTAGATCAAGTTATATAGTTTTAATATTTTTTTAAGTTCAGTTTCCAGATCAACCAACTTTCTGATTGAATCATTTTGCATCTGTTAAAAAAAGTGGAATTTGCCACTGTCTGTGATGCTGAAAATGATGGTGGGTGAGATGATTTAATCAGGCAAAAACTAAAAAATTAGATTCCCAACATTGAGACATGCTCTCTTTATTAAATCCTGGCACCACAGATGGAGAGATCAGTATTTCACCATCAGATGGTGACAAGCTTATTTCCATGTTTTTGCATCTAATCATTTGTCCAACTTGCCAATTAACACCATGCTTCCAATCTTCCTCATCACATTTGAGAAACTTAATGATGAGAAAATTCAGTAAGACAGAGTGGGTCGTACACCTTGTGTCTCTCACTGTGTCTCTCACCTGCGCACAGACACAACGTGGAAAGAAAGAAAAAAAAAGAAAAAAAGAAAATAAAACAGAGTGGGTATCTGGTGACCTGTCTCATTAGTGTCCATTGTAATTTGCAGAATGGCCAACTAGCTCTACTTTAAATAGAAATTCTTGTTCTGCACAAGATATCTGCATTGCTAATGGCCATGATCTTTCTGAAGCCTTCATCCATGCAACATGGGAGAGAGGAGCCACTGAAGGCCAGAAACTTTCCAGAAGCAGAGACACCTCAACTTACACCATGCACAAAGAGTGAGTGAAGTTCAGGGCCTTATCTCACCTTCTGGGTATGGAGATAGTCAGACTTCTGATCAACACTACCATTCAGGGTTTCTCGGCAGCTGAACTGAGTATGAACAAAAAAATCCAAAAGTGAAACCATAAGCAAGTTGTAAGTGCATTGCTTGGTGAAAAGCTGCTGTCAGGAAGCGAGTGTAAGTATTTTAAAAATAGAAAATCATTTGTTTATAAAGAAAAGGTAGCTGTTTTGATTTCAGCAAGAAACATGACCAAAAGGGGATTGTAATTAAATCAAGTCAAAATAAAATAAAATAAAATATTAACATAAGTAAAGTAACCTTAAGTTACTAGTAGGTGTTTCTTGTAGGTTTATATTCATTGTAAGGGTTAGAAGTATTTTTTAGAGTTATGGAATGGCAGGTCACCTGACCAAGTGAGTGTATACCCTTCAGTTTGTGAAATGTCATGAACATACCACATGTCCCAGGCAAAGATCTGCAGGAAGAGTGACCATTTGCACAAGATTGGGCGGTGGGCTTTGGAACTTAAGCAGTGGCTGGAATTTCTGTCTTGCATTGTAAGGTAGGGGACTATGTGGATAGCACGCATTGGTATATGGTCACAATGCTAGTTAGAATTGTGCAAGCAGAGAGAAAAAGGCTGACGAGCAGTCAGTCTGGGAGAATCAGGCAGATAGTGCAGAAGTCCCCTGAAGCTATCTTATCTACTAATCAGTATTCCACCTTGGAAACTGATGAGATCCTGAAAGCAGATTTGAAGGATTTAGGAAAGACATTAAAAAGCAGGACCTTAAGAGCAGTAATCTCAGAGTTACTCTGAGTGCCATGTGCTAATGAGCACCAGAACAGGAGAATTGATTGATTGATTGAACATGGCCAGAGAATTGGTTTAGTAGGAACTTGATCTGAAGCATTGGGACCACACCTGGAGCAGGTGGTCTGTACAAGCTGGATGGGTTGCATCTTAACAGGTGTGGGATTGCTGTTCTCTCAGGAAGATTTACTGAAGTTTTTGGGGTAAACTTAAGCCAGCTTATCAGAGGGGATGGGAATTTGAGGGATAATCAAATTGGAAGGAAGAAAGGCTGGTAACAGAAAGTACAAAAGCTACTAGGGAGCTAGGTAGACAGAATAAACAAAACTGAGCATCGAGTACGCTTCAACTGGGGAGTGATATTGAAAGGACAACATTAAGGGCACTCTAACTGAATGCATGCAACATTTGTAATTGGATGATCTGAAGGCACAAATAGACACAAATGTTTGTGATCTAATTATCATTGCGGAAACATGGCTGCATAGTGAGCTGGACAGGGAACTGAACAGTCAATGATATTCAATGTTTTAGAAGGGCAGACAAGAGGAAAATGAAATAGAATTGTACTGACAATGAGGGATGTGAATGTTTGAATGAAAGGGATCTCAACTCAGCAAAACAATGTATAAAATCTATTTTGGTGGAACTAAGGAACAAAGGGCAGGACGTTTTGGTTGGAGTTATTTATGGGCCACCAATTAGTAGTAGTGTTATTGAGTTTGGTATTAATCAGAAGATGAGACAAGCATTAACATGGGCAACACAGTAATCATGGGTGACTTTACATTTAGACTGAGTAACCAATTGAGCACTAAATCTCTGGAGATTAGGAGACCCGGCTGTCTAGAACAGTGTGTTGAAGAGCCAACTTGAGGACAGGCTATGTTTCCAGCGCATGTTATGTAAGAGCTCATTAGTAATCAAGTTATAAAAGCACACTTAGGGATAAGTGACCACACAATAGTAAAATTTTGCATTTTGTTGGAAAGTGGGCTAGTTGAATTTGTAGGAAGGGTAATAAATTTGAATAGGGGAAATTATGAAACCATTAGGCACAAATTCTCTGAGCTGGATTTGGAAAATATGTCAAAAGACATGACTATACATACAAAATGGATAGTCTTTAAAGAACTATACTGGAAATGTGTTGCTGGAAAAGCGCAGCAGGTCAGGCAGCATCCAGGGAACAGGAAAATCGACGTTTCGGGCATAAGCCCGAAGGGCTTATGCCCGAAACGTCGATTCTCCTGTTCCCTGGATGCTGCCTGACCTGCTGCGCTTTTCCAGCAACACATTTCCAGCTCTGATCTCCAGCATCTGCAGACCTCACTTTCTCCTTTAAAGAACTATAACATGGTTTACAGCAACTATATGTTCCTTCAATGTGAAAAACCTTAAAAAATGTCAGTTAACCATGCCTAACAAAAGAAATAAAGGATTGTATAAGATTGAAAGAAAAGGTTCATAAAGTTGCCAGAAAGCAGTAAATCTGAGGATTTGGAGAATTTTAGAATACAGCAAAGGCAGGTTAAGAAAGTGATAAGGAAAAGTTGAATAACGTATGAATGCAACCTTGCAAAATAATAAAACTGGACTGTAAAAGTTTCTACAGGTATTTTAAGAGGAAACTTTTGGTGAAAGTGAATGTGAGTTCATTAGGGTGAAATCAAGCAAATATATAATGAGGAATAGAGAAATGACAGAGAAACTCAATAATTACTTTAGATAGAATTTAAAGGGACCTGGAAAATGTGGGCTATGGTGAAAAAATGTGCAGGATCACAGGCCTTTCTTGACATTAGGAGCTACTCACTGCATTGTAATGCAGCTGCCAGATGTCAAGATAAGATTCTGTCCAAGACCAGCGAATTACTTATTGAGGGGGATATTGCCTCTTGCAGTTTCTTAACTTATAAAACTGCCAAAGAAAACTGATGCTGAGAGTTCTTGACATGGAATTCAGAGCAGATACAGTACTTTGTGACTTCAATTTGCTGCTTGGTCCAAAGGATTTTCATTTTGGATACCAGGCAACAACATCTTCTGGCTGCACCACAGATGCCCAGGCACACTCATGAGCACAGACGTTGGTATGTGACATGTTGCAGCCTCTAGGAGTTCTCATGGCACAATGCTGATCCACATACAGGACATGTCTACACTTCAATGTTGTACCTTAGCATTCAATAGCAACTATCCTGGCAATGCCATAGTGTGACCCTTTGTGCTCAAAGTTACATTCCCAGCCTATGAATTGGACCAGCCTGCCTCTCTGACCTTTTGGCTTGCTGGGATTTTAGATGGTACAGGTTAAACAGAGATTTTAACATTAAAGCAATGAACAGATTTCAATTAATGAGCCTTGTACCAGATTAACTTTATCAAACCTAGAGCTTAGTGTGAGCAGAAATCTGTAAGCAAGCTTGTACAAATAGAAGTTAATGTGAACAAAAACATTCTAGAGACCTCGGAGTCAAGCGAGATTTAGAGATGGGAAAGCAACAGACACTGACAGGAAATGGGAATAACAACATTGAGGAGAAAAATAATTGCTCCATGACTGGTTGAAGGAGTCATTAATGACATCAATCTGTGACCTTGAATGGACGCCTGTCACTTATTAAACCATTAGACATAGAACCAGAAGTAGGCCACTCAGCCCATCGAATTTGCTCCACCATCCAATGAGATCATGGGTGATCTGATAACACTAAACTCTGTTTTTCTGTCTTTTCCCAATAACACTTTATTCTTTTATTTATTATAAATATTTCCAGTTTTGAATGTACTTAATAACCCAGACTCAACAGCCCTCTGTGAGTCGTTAATACCTTGCATCTGGGCATTCAATATTTCTTTGTACATGTTTTGCTTGACTGCAGTGAGCTGAGAAGAAACACAAAGATATTTTGATTTTTTTTATTTGTTCAGGAAAGGTTAGCATTTGTTGTCCATCCATGATTGTCCTTACAAAGCTGGTGGTGCATTGCTTCTTGAAACACTGAGGTCTATTCTCTAGGTATGCCTCTGTGTTGCTAGGTCAGCAGTTCCCAGTTTTCAGGAACAATGAAGAAATGGCAATAAAGTTCCAAGTGAGGTATTGTGTATCTTGGAAGGGAGTATACAGTTGGCCAACCGTGGTTCCCATGGACCTATTGTTCTTTTTATTCAAGGCAGTAGAGATTCTGTTTTTGGAAACTGCTCTTGAAGGAGCCTCAGCAGGTTGTGGCAGGACATCTTGCAGATTGAGTCCACTGGTGGAAAGAATAAATGTTTGACATGTTCGATGGGATATCAATCAAGTGGGCTGCTTTTTCATGGGTGGTGTCAAGCTTTTGAATGTTGTTGGAGGTGCAGCCATCCAGGTAAGTGGAGAATATTTCGTCATACAGGCAACATTGGAGATCTTGATTCATCAAGACAATGACTTAGTGGGGCACCTGGGACAGGGTTTATCTAGTCTGATTTCTTTTTGTTTTTTTTTCTCTTTTCTTGTTTTTTTTTCTTCTCTTTCCTTTGCTTACTCTTGTCCTGAACTTGAATGATATCAGCAGCTGTGAGGGATCCCAACACGGACTCGGATAAGCCCACCATGTGGCAGCAGCAAGTGAGCCCAGAGCAGATTTGGGTGGGCCCAGCATGGACAATGTGGCAGTGGTGTGTGAACCTAGAGCAGACCTGTGTGTGCCCAGCATGGACCGTGTGGTGGTGGCAAGTGAGCCGAGAGCAAACTTGAGTGGGCCCAGCAGGGACCGTGTGGCAGTGAATGAGAGAGCCCAGAGCTGACTTGAGTGGGCTCAGCATGGACCATATGGCAGTGGTGAGTGAGCCCAGAGCGGACTCAAGTGGACCCTAACTCTCTGTTCTGGGGCAATCGCAAAATCTAGCATCGGAATCGATGGCTGCCATATCGGCAGGGGTGATATCGACGAGGTGGGCCAAGCAGCAAGAGATGCGACTCTTACATTGGTAGGTCCGGCACAGGCAGCACTGAGGTGGTTTCAGGGGAGAATCGGTCCAGCAGCAAAAGACGGCACCTGATGAGGGGCAACTTCAATGTTGGTCAGGTCGGATATAGATGGTGGCGAGGTAGTGGAGGAGAGATGGTAGACCAGGCATTGTTGATGATGAGCTGGCTCAAGATTGACGAACTCTCTTTACGCCATTACTTTCTCTTTTTTTTCTTATTCTTAAACCATTCAAAATAGCGCTGGATCATGATGACAGTGGGAAAGCCGTTCAATTATTTTTTCTGTTTTTCTTATGGTAAAATAGACGTGACAATGACATTACTTGTTCATTCATTCATTTGTAGATGATGGGCAAACTTTTGGAGAATCTGGAGATGAGTTACTCATCACTGAGTACCAATCTCCTGATCTAGTGTTGTAGTCAAAGTATTTATGTGATTGGTCCAGTTCAGTTTCTGCATGATTCTTATAGCAGAAGGGGTTAAGGCTACTATGATAATGGTTAGAGCACATCAGACAACATGGGACTGGGACCTAAAAGAAGAAAGCTCTAAGGGTGGTACGCTGAACCTTGTCTTTTTAAATATTGTGAGTGGTTAATATTTGTTAATTAGTTTGTACTAATACATTCCGCACCAATCACAATCTTGAACCTGTTCAAGATACTTACAATGGTGGAGAGCCAGATGTTGATGAAAGCAGATTCAGCAATGGCAATTCACTGGCCAATGGTCTGACTCTCTCTTCCTGAAGATGGACAGCTGTGTTCTGTTGTTTGATACTTGGTAGCCCAACTGTGGATATTGTTCAGCATCATTAACTGAAGAGTTGCTCATGATATTGAAGACTGTACAATCAGATGTAAGCAAACCCACTTCTGAATTTATATGGACTGCAGTTCATTCATGAGAAAAGTTAAAATGGTTAAGTCTTGGATGCTCCCCTAAAGAACTGCTGCACTGATGTCCTGGGGCTGAGATGATCAGCCTCTGAAGATCACAATCATCTATCATTGTTTTGAAAATTATTGGAACAAGTTTACTTGATTCACATTGACTAACATTATTAAGGGTCTTTGATGCCTTGATATGGTGGGCAGTCATTCTGAGCTCACCTCTTGATCCTTGGTAGGACTAAGCCTGTATTAAAGTCTGGAGCCAAGTGGTTTTTCCAAAATACAAACTGAACATCAATAAACAAATTATTAGCAAGTAAGTCATAACAATGTTGATAATATGTTCCATCATTTTCCTGATAACATTGATTGTTTTGAAACATTGAGTGTCTTGAAGAAGGAGTTAGAAACATTTCTTTGAGGTAAAAGGATAAAATGCTATGGGGAGAAAGTGAGAACAAGACACTCAGTTAGATGATCAGCCATGAACATGTTAAATGGCAGAGCAGGTTCAAATAGCCAAATGGCCTAGTTCTGCTTCTGTTTCTATGTTTTTACAATCAGAAACAGACTTTCAGGGAGATAATTTGGTAGATTTGATTTGTGCATTTTTTTTTGAGGGGGGGGAGATAGAATATCACTGGGCAATTTTCCACTTTGTTAACTAATTGCTAGTGGTGTAACTGTACAAGACTCCATCAAAATTCCTGGCAAGTCCCATAGCTTTGAAGAACAGATAAAATTTATCTTTCACTTAAAGTCAGTGATATTAAAAATGCAATGATGAATCAAACCTAAATATATCTTAATGAAATGCAAAATGTATAAACTGTTTTTTTTTAACAAATACTTGATATTTCTAAAATATGGACGTAGTTTTATATATAAATTATATATAATACATGTGTGCATGTGAATATAGGGCTGTTCTTCCATCAAAGTACAAATTGTATGTTATCTGGCTCATGCAGCAGGAGAATGTATTTCTTTTTAAAATTTAATTAATTAACATACTGTCTTGCATTCTCCATTTCATGGATTTGAATCCGACAGTGCAGCAGGGTAAAAGTCACATGTAATGGTTGAAAACAAAAAAAGCAATACATTTGCATCCACGTATCATTATCTCTCTCTGTTCATTTGAGCAACCAGAAAAGACAGACTTCACAAGACTCAGCTGCAACAGAAATTGAACTCTTGCTGTTGATTCCATTAAGCATCAGATTCTTAATCACCTGAGCCTACCGGCTCTAACAATGTTTTCCTTTATCACACCAAATCATCTTGTGCCAAATAATTACTTCGAAAAATAGTAACAGTTGTCATGTAGACAAACGCAGCATTTATTTTAAGGACATTCCAAAAACAGTGACGAAAATATAATCAGTAGTTGTATTTGTTGTACCATATGTGATCTTTTGAAAGTATTATCACATGTTGGGAAAATGAAGGGCAAAGTGGACGGATCGGTCCTCTGTTCAACATCGTATTCAAGGAATGACACCTCTCACTGTGCAACACATCTTCAGTATTGCACTGGGGCAAAAATCATCAAATTATGAACTCAATCTATTGTATGAAGTTGAAATGCTAAAAATGCAAACATTTTTTCCAAATGCTATCTTCAATCCTGATCAACAGATTTTTTTTCACTATTTTATTATATTTTAATATCTATAAAATATTAATTTATGTGTCAGGTCAATTTACTTACAGCAAGTGCATAGCTGAAAGATAGAACTACCATGTTTCATTGGAGATGGTATTTCCCCCTTCCAGTGATTCACCTTCTTTCTTGGAAGTTATAATGTCCCTCACAAATTTGACTCTGTCTGCCACCTGCAAATGCATTTCTTGTATGTCACATACTTTACACAAACAAAATTTTTAGCAGTGTTTTTTAAAATGGAATCACCTTAACTGCTTTAAATAGAAATTGTTCACAGGTACAATGAGATTCACAAATGTGAGTCTGATACATGCGACAAATTAGAACAAACATTGTGTACATTATAAAGAGGTGTGAATTTCCTTTAACATAGCATAAATTGTAAAATGACTAAAAGATTAGAGACAGTGTGTAAATGATGCATCTCCATCCTGAACATGGAAGTAACCAGGTGAAGGCACCTCTTGGGCTCACAAAAGGATGAACACAATCTCTCAGGTAAACTCAATGTTCTCGGATGGGCCAGTAGGTGGAGGAGAGTTCTTCAGATTCCAGAACACAACCTGGGGTTCATGTCACATTACAGATGACTCCACTACACAATACACTCTTACACACACTCACACACAAGCGCGCGCACAGGCACGCAAACAAAACCCCCACACTTACACCCACACGCACACCTTCTCATAGGCTTATACTCCATCACACGCACACATTCTACCAAGCACATACACACGCATACACACATGCACACACACTCATGCTCTCTCTCTCCCACACACAAACACACACTCTCTCTCCCCCTCACATGCACACATATACACATATAAGTCTATGGGGTGAATTTGCATTTGCAGGATTGTATTTGTAGATACATTCTATTTTGCTCAAAAAACACACAGGCAGTCAATCCATGTGACATTTTATAAATTCCTACTTTGAAAGTAGAACAGTCTGATTCAAGATTGGAATACAGACAGACTCTAACCTCATACTTCTATTGCATTGTTTAAGCTGAGATGTCACTTTTATTTATAAAACCTTAAGTAATCTTGGGAATGTGACTTGAAAGAAGTTCTGGTATTTGCATATTAATGAATCTAAACCTGCAACCCATTCCAAAAGATGAAAGACTTAACAACAATTTAGGTTTGTTCAATATATTGTATCAATTGCATGACACTATGATCTTGTGCTATAAATTAAGTGTCTTACCATCCTGCTCCTGATGAAGGAGCAGCGCTCCAAAACCTAGTACTTCCAAGTAAATCTCTTGGACTATAGCATGATGTTGTATGATTTTAACTTAGAATAGATTAGCATTTATTGTCATGTGTATATTAACAAAACAAAAATGGCAAAATGTTTTAGAAATTGCCATACCACGACTCCTAAGTTAATGACAGAAGTCATAAATTAGAAGAATTAAGTAAAAGTTCACCACTGTTCAATTAACAGTTCCTGGGTCTGGGTTTGGGGTATGTTGGAAAACCAGGCCAAAATGACCATGCAGAGCTGGGCCAAGACCACCCCACTAGGATGAGACAAGATCTCCGCGCTGGGATCAGACCTCCACATGGAGACTAGACCTCCACACTGGGCTATTGGAAGATGCAGAATTCGGCTTTGAAGCAAGGACAGAACCTCCACACAAAGGTGAGACCTCCACGCCAGGATTAGACATTCATACCAGGCTTCTGGAATACCCAATAGCCACCAAAAAAGACATCCACACCAGAACAACAGTGCCACTCCAGGTTGAGACTGCCGCCCCTGGACTAGACAAATACACTGGGAGACCACCGTACTTGGAGACTGCTGCACAGGGAACTGCTACACCAGGAGACAGCTCATCTTGGACGAGATCCCCACACTGGGATTCTGCCTGCCAGGTCTGTTCTGGGTCATTGGAAGCCACCCTGTTGCTGGGACTGAGACAGGAGAAGAAGCCTTCTGCCAAAGTAATTAAAAGAAAATAAGATACCATAATAAATGGAAACAGTTAAAAAAGCATAGAAAGAAAAAGAAAGCAGGTGAAGAACTTGAACTCTGGGCTCTGAGGCTAAGGAGGCCACAAGGTACACTTTTGCTCTGCTGTCATTTTATATATTGCCCCCTCTGGAAGGAAAAAGTACAGTAAAAAAAGACATATTTGGAAATGAAACTATTGATTACAACTAGATCATCACATTTATTTATACAAGGTAAGTCAAAGCAGTTGGTGTCATTTGCAAGTTTTCCAGTTTATTTAGTCTTGGCTGGACACTTTACGTACTTGCCCTCCTGAAGGTCCCAACATCTTGCATGTTACTTACCGCCTTACCAAGGAGCCTTTCATTGTTATTGGGCAGCAGACTATGGCCTTTGCTGCTCACTGGTCAGTGCCATTCTCTGCCAAATTCAGGTGGACAGATAATCATTGGCAATAGATGAAGCCCAATTTTTAAAATGATTGAATGCCAGGTAATAGGATGTGGCTCTTCTATAAGCATTAATTGACCACTTAAGGGTTTCCATTAGCTTCTGGGTGTGAATGACATCTCAGAGCCCTCCTGTCCTGGATTCAATTGAATAGAGGTGAGTAAACTGTGAGGTACCTACCTCACTGACTCCTGCTCTTCCAAATGCTCCCAACTCCAAACTCACCTCTGGAAGGGGCATTAAATTGTATCCTTTGTGTGCACCCTTTTTTCTTTCCTACACATCTTTGTATCATTAACAAATTTGGCTGTAATACTCTTGACCCATCATCCAAATCATTAAGAGAGATTGAAAGATTTCTCTCCAAACCTTGAAATACATACCACTTACAAAGTAAGTTTTCTAAATTTATTAACCTGATTGTGGGCTATTGGACGTGTTCCAATCCAAAAATTCCAGAACCCTATTCCCTCACTGCTTCCTCAAGAAGCTGAATTAATCACAATACAGCTGCTGCCAGTCTGGCTCCAGAGAAATAATGTCAAATAGACAGCATTCAGAATTGGGAAGTGGAGCATCCAAATATCTACCACCAAATAGTTTGTTTTGCTTTGTTTCAGATTAAATATCTATCAATTTTGAAATGCAAAGTCATTTAAAAGAGGAAAATACATACACAGTAATGTCAAAATTGAGTGTTTTTCAGAGAAGAACTTTCCCAGGTTCCTTTGGAAAAGCACTCAGTGAATGCTGAGGCAGATATATCTTGAAGGGTTTTAACAACTGCAAAGATCATGGCAGCAATTAATGTTTTTCTCGCTTTTTGCTGTATCCCACACACACACAAACACACAGCAGAGTTAAATATGTAAATAGATTTCTTCTCTAAAAACAGCATTCCAATAAGCAGCATGCTTGAGGATGGATGTGAACGTAAGTTGTTTTGCAACTGCAAATTATTAGTTTTCTTGTTAAAGAAACCTGTTTAAGATTTTCAAGAAAAGTGAACGTACACAACTGACCATTCCAGTACAAGAGTAATGGTTCTATGCTAACAAATGCAACTCAAGAAAGTCTGAGGGTAACCAACAGCGATTATCCTGAAAAAAAACATAGGTCACAATGTGAACTTGAATTTATCAGGAAACAACCTCAGATAAATGAGATGCAGGTTCAAAATTTATTGTTATTGTTATTTGAAAACTCAGGTTTTAAACTGGAGGAAGTATTGATTTTGTAAAGTTTGTATTGTTTTCTTATGACAAGATCAGAATGTCATTTTGATCAATGAGTTTGAAAAGTAGTACTTCCAAGAAATCATGTGATTTTAGATAACTGTTCAGCTAATCATCAGTGAAGATGATTTTGTGTTTCCTGGCTCATGTTTTACAAAGCAGAGAAAAAGAGAAAGAAGTTCAAAGTTTGTGCGAAGATTTGTAGCTCGGATGCTCGTTGTTGTGGTTCTGTTCGCCGAGCTGGAAATTTTTGTTGCAAATGTTTCGTCCCTTGGCTAGGCGACATCATCAGTGCTTGGGAGCCTCCTGCGAAGCGCTTCTTTGATGTTTCCTCCGGTGTTTATAGTGGTCTGTCCCTGCCGCTTCCAGTTGTCAGTTTCAGCTGTCCGCTGTAGTGGTTGGTATATTGGGTCCAGGTCGATGTGTTTGTTGATGGAGTTGGTGGATGAATGCCATGCCTCTAGGAATTCCCTGGCTGTTCTCTGTCTGGCTTGCCCTATGATAGTAGTGTTGTCCCAGTCGAATTCATGTTGCTTGTTGTCTGCGTGTGTGGCTGCTAAGGATAGCTGGTCGTGTCGTTTCGTGGCTAGTTGGTGTTCATGTATGCGGGTTGTTAGCTGTCTTCCTGTTTGTCCTATATAGTGTTTTGTGCAGTCCTTGCATGGTATTTTGTACATTACATTCGTCTTGCTCATGTTGGGTATCGGGTCCTTCGTTCTGGTGAGTTGTTGTCTGTGCGTGGCTGTTGGTTTGTGTGCCGTTATGAGTCCTAGGGGTCGCAGCAGTCTGGCTGTCAGTTCTGAGATGTTCCTGATGTATGGTAGTGTGGCTAGTCCTTTTGGTTGTGGTATGTCCTCGTTCCGTGGTCTTTCTCTTAGGCATCTGTTGGTGAAGTTGCGCGGGTATCCGTTTTTGGTGAATACCTTGTATAGGTGTTCCTCTTCTTTTTGCAGTTCTGGTGTACTGCAATGTGTTGTGGCCCTTTTGAATAGTGTCCTGATGCAGCTTTGTTTGTGTGTGTTGGGGTGGATACTTTCATAATTTAGGACTTGGTCTGTGTGTGTGGCTTTCCTGTATACCCTTGTAGTGAATTCTCCGTTCGGTGTTCTCTGTACCATCACGTCTAGGAATGGGAGTTGGCTATCCTTTTCTTCTTCTCTCGTGAATCGGATTCCTGTGAGTGTGGCGTTGATGATCCGGTGTGTTTTTTCCATTTCCGTGTTTTTAATGATTACAAACGTGTCATCGACATATCTGTATGTCGATGACATTCAGAGAAAGAAGTCCTGAAAGAGGTTCATTCAGACAGAAGAGGTTCTGACCAACAATGATGCTGTTCTCAGCAATCTTAGCAATCAGGACTAGGAAAAAAGTCCTGAGTTGTTTCAAACAAAGCCAGAAGCAGAAGCTGTAGAAGGGTTAGAAAGGAAGGCATATTATAAAGCTGGCATGGTTAATCATCATGGAACCCCTACAATGTGGAAGCAGAGCATTCATGCATTTACCATGGCCAATCCGCCTAACCTGCACATCTTTGGACTGGGAAAGGAAACACAGGCAGACATGGGGAGAATGTCCAACCTCCACACAGACAGTCGCCTGGGGCTGAAATCGAACACAAATCCCTACCGCTGGGAGGCAGAATGCTAACCACTGAGCCATCGTGCCACCCTGGAAATGAACTGTTTAATTAATAAATGGACTGAGTTCACAACTTGTTCAAAAGTAACTAAATAAAACAGTATCAATGAGCCCGGGTGTCTCTGGAGAAGGAGCACTCGATGTCTACTAACACCCTCGAGGTTTTCAGGGAGCGGTGGGCACTGCAGGGAGTGGAGTGTTTTATTTCCCCCTCCAATTCTATTTTGATTTAATCCCTGCCCTCCCCTTCACTGTTTGATCATGCAGCATTGCCCTCTTAGAAGGGCATTGCTTGTCACTGGCCACTCAGGTGTTTCCTTTCTTCCTGGTGGTGGAAAATGAATAAAGATTTATACACCTGTTACCTTTCACTGTGTCTCACACCTGCACACACACATCATGGGTGTTGGGGAAAATATAAGCACTACCACAGTTAGGCCGTAGTGTGGGGAATAGATTTTTAAAAAGAAAAGAAAGTATAACCAGCAGATGTAGAATCCCCTCAGAAAAAAGTTACAAGTGAATACAGAAAAAAAATGCTAAACAGAAATTAAATACAACTAAGCGAGCTGAGGATGAGCTTTAACATAGAGACAAGAGCGACTCTTCACCAAGGTTTTGGTGTCTGTAAGGTTGTTGTTTGAGTAAAATATTTGAATCTCTTTTCATTCTATTTGTAATGAAACCACCTCAAAAAGTTGTTGCATAGTGTTATATAGTTCAGGTTCTTCTTTTGTGTAATGAATATTTATGCTAATTTCTTTAAACTACACTGGCAGTCTCTGTGAGTTTGCAGTGACTGACCTTGATAATAGACAAAAAGAAAAATAAAACTTATCAAGTCATATCTCATTTGAGGATCCGACTTGTCCAGTAATGTCATCAGTTGGCATCATTACAAACTCCCTCTGGTATTACAATTCATTAGGTTGAATCTTATATATTTTTGACTAAGTCCCATAAGGTCTAATGAGATTGTTCACCCTATTTTACTGAATTCACCCTATGGCATCTCTCTCATCCAATTCTAACCCCATCTTGCCACTGACCATTCCCAGAAGAACGCTTCATGTGATAGAAGTCTACTGAAAGACCAACATCTCTTGCTCCAGTGTCATATATTTAAAAGGCCACTCTGCATCCAGACAAGCATCAGCGAACTGTCATTTTAACATAATGACACAG
The DNA here is from genome assembly GCF_004010195.1 of Chiloscyllium plagiosum. Taxonomy (NCBI): domain Eukaryota; kingdom Metazoa; phylum Chordata; class Chondrichthyes; order Orectolobiformes; family Hemiscylliidae; genus Chiloscyllium; species Chiloscyllium plagiosum. The sequence goes on from NC_057721.1 coordinate 33,558,914, forward strand.
CAGCCACAAAGCCACACTGCTAATGATAAAGAACTACCATAACCGACTCTCCATTGCACATACAACCCAATTCTCTCCTCCTTATTGTTTAACAGCCAAGCCACATAGTTTACCTGTCCATAACTACATTCCATTTAAACACCAGAGTAGCCATTATTCTGTTCCCAAAGCCCCAATGGAAACACCATCTTGTCATTGTCCAGTAGGGGACAATCACATATAGGGAAGCAATTAGACAATTCCAAACATAAGCTATAATTTGCAGTCAGCGAATGCAAACATTAACAAACGAATAGAGACTGCAGTTCATCCCCACAATGCAAACAAATTGCTGGCATCATGACAAATGTGTATTTTACACTCCATAATGATAGCTGTGCTCAGCTCTCATTTGTTGGAATCAGACGTCAATCAGGTCATGTCTGGTTTATAGCACACAATGCATCCGTCATGCACAATGTCCTCAGCCCCCTCCTTGAAGCCAATGCCCATTCTCCCAGTTCCTCAGCATCTATCACATCATCACATTGCCTGCTTGAATTATGCAGACCTCAGCACGTCAGGATGATGCAGTACATCTTAGGGTATTAAAGGAAGTGGCAGCGGAGATAGTAGATCCATTGGTTGCAATATCCCAAACTTCCCTAGACACAGGAAAGGTTCTAGTGGATTAGAAAATGGCTAATATAATTTCCTTATTCAAGAAGGGAAGGAGGCAAAATGTGGAAAATTACAGACCAGTTAGTTGAACATCTATTGTTGGGAAAGTGTTAGAATCAATTATCAAGGAAGCAATAACAGGATATTTGGAAAGTCAAAACACTATCCATCATGGTTTTATGAAGAGCAAATCATGTTTGACTAATTTGCTAAAGTTCTTTGAAGAAGTAACAAGGACAGTGGCTGATGGGGAATCTGCAGATGTAATAAATCTGGACTTCTGGAAAGCATTTGATAAAGTGCCACACAAAAGGTTAATTCATGAAGTTGAATCATATGGGATTAGGGGTAATTTATTAGCCTGGATAGATGATTGGCTGATGGACAGATGACAGAGAGCCAGGATAAATGTTTTTTTTTCTCTGGATGGCAAGATACAACTAGTGGGGTGCCATATGGTTTGGCCCTTAAACTCCAGCTATTTATAATCTACATTAATGACTTGGATATAGGGATAGAAGGCTCTATAGCCAAATTTATAGGTGACACAAAAATAGGCAGGATGGTAAATTGCAATGAGGAAATAACAACCTTATAAATGGAAATAGATAGGTTAGGAGAATGGGCCAAAATGTGGCAGATGGAGTTTAACATGTATAAGTGCGAAGTCATGCATTTGGGTCAAAAAAATGTGATGGCAACCTATTATCCTAATGTGGAAAGACGCCAGGGTGCTCCAGTGCAGAGGGATCTAGGTGTACTTGTTCATGAGTCACAGAAAACTAGCACGCAGGTAGAGCAGATAATAAAGAAGGCAAATGGAACGTTGGCTTTTATAGCTAAAGGAATAGAATATAAAGGTAAGGAAGTATTGTTGCAACTATACAAGGCATTAGTGAGACCGTATCTGGAGTACTGTAAACAGTTTTGGTCCCCTTATTTGAGGAAAGATAATGTTGGTATTGGAGGCAGTTCAGAGGAGGTTGCCTTGATTGATCCCAGAGATGAGGGGCTTGTCTTATGAAGAGAGGTTGAACAGTTTAGGCTGATACTCTCTGGAATTTAGAAGAATGGGGGCGCGATCAAATTGAGGCATTCAAGATGATAAAAGGTGTAGATAAAATAGACATGGAGCAGATATTTCATCTTATGGGGCATTCTAGGATGAAAAGTCTTAGGATAAGGGATAGCAAATTTAAAACAGAGTTGAGGAGAAACTATTTTTCCCAAAGTATTATTAATCTGTGGAATTCACTACCCTAAAGTGCAGTGGATACTGGGACAGTGAGTAAATTTAAGGAGGAGTTAGACAGATGTTTGATTGGTAATGGGTTGAAGGGATATGGAGAGAAGGCAGGAAAATGGGGTTGACGAGCACATCAGCCATGATTGAATGGTGGAGTAGACTCGATGGGTTGAATGGCTTACATCTACTCCTATGTTTTATGAACTTATGAAGTTATAAACTTATTCTGTCCAGATTGTACCTACAGGCCCCTCATGACTGCTTCGAGCAGTGGAACCATAGCTTTAGCAGTCCTATCGTTTGCTGAACCACTGTCCTAATTGCAGCACATGCACTAACTTGGTGAAGGTGCTGTACTGACTGAAGGATTAATACATTATGACAAAAAGGCAGTGCCTGCTGTACCTCAACCTCTTTCTCAGCCTAGACCCAGATCAATCATCGAACCTTTCTTTGCATTTAGTAGAATCCATTGTCATAATTATGTGACATATGATTAAGGAATGTTCCCTTCCTCCCCAGCATCCATGGAAAATTCATAACTAATAGGACACTCTTGGTCAGCATTCTCCATCTTTTAAGCCATTGCCATTATCTTCCACATTGCTGAGAAGACCATGGTAGACTTGGAAGAACTAATAGCACTATGCATTTGGACTTTGACTACGTCAATTCTGTATGCATCACAAGTGAATGAATAATTGATTGCAAATAAAATGTAACTTGAGTTTTTAACAGTTTGCATTTGCTCCTTCAATATTCTACAGTCCAGCTGATGTGAGTCCCATGCTTTCTCTCAAAGTGACAGTTACCCTCCCTACCCAGATATTGTCCCAGCCATTTCCAGCTTGCATTTCACAAAGAATGAAAATGCTGGTAAGGAATGCAGCTCATGGTGAACACTATCAGCATCAAACTCCATCTGATCATCACCATCCCTCTGGGCCTCTGTGTCCCCTTTTATTGTATCCTTCACTGACAGTCTATTTCCATCCATCTCTGCCATGCAGAGGCCTAGCACATTAATTTGAAATCTTATCTAAGGCTAACAAATAAATTGCAAGTAGAAATAAAAGCAAGATCTCATGAGGATGGTATGCTGAAAGTGATCGTTAAATATTTAGAACAGAAGGATGAAAAATGTGAACTGAAGAAAGAACAGACAACAAAAGAAATGGAAATGGTCAAGAACAAGAGAAACAAAAAACAAATTGAAAGAAAGATTGAAATTAGAAGGCTTGAATTGGAATGAGAGGAGGAAGGAAAAACAATATCAATGGATACAGAAATGGAAGTTAAAAAGCCGTGTGAATTTTGCACATACTGCCTATGTTTGCATTGGTTTCCTCCGGGTGCTCTGGTTTCCTCCCACAGTCCAAAGATGTGCAGCTTAGATAGATTGGTCATGCTAAATGGCCCATAGTGTCCGGGGATATGTAAGTTAGGTGGATTGGCCATGGGAGATGCAGGGTTACAGGAGTAGGCTGGGGGTGGGGGGTCTGGTTGGGACACTCTTCAGAGGATCAGTGCAGACCAGTTGGCTGAAAGGCCTGTTTCCACACTGTAGAGATTCTATGATAAGAGCAAGGGATATCAGACAATGAAGCTTAACAGTTTGAGTTAACGATTCATTGTAAGTGGACATCTCTGTTTTATGTCTATATTTAGAGAGGATGGAGTTGAAAGGTATTTGCATCACTTGAAGAAATATCTATGAAGTTGCAGATCTGGTGAACCATTTTGGTATTGGTTTTGTGGCAGATATTGTAGTTTTACCCTTGTTATTTTACCAGAAGTTATTGTGGTGTAGGTGATGCACTTATCCATAGTTTGTGTCAAATCATTTCCAATGGCTTGTGATTGGTTTATGCAACGAAATGCTGGCAGAACAATGATGCTTGGAATCTTCTCACTCTCCCTTGAATGCCAACTACTTCTCACTCTACATTGAAATAATTGAATTGTGCTTGTGATAGACTTTTCGGTCCAAATGAAATTAGTTTGCTCTGATACACATTCCTAGCCCTTTCTGAGATGCACTAACTTCCAGAATGGTCTTCCACCTTGGGTTGCAGTACTGTCGGATACAAGTGCCTGCTGACAATGCTTGTTTGAATCTTTTGAATATGTGCTGATGGACCTCCTGCCATACATATCATACAGCTTTCCCAGAGAGTTCTTTTTTAAATGGCTATACTTTGCATGAGATGTTTGATATGTATGGTGCTAGGAGGTTAAAAATCAATGCAAGACATCTCTGCAGGTCTACTGTGTCTTGGGTGTATTATCTATCTTAAACACTGCCTGGGTCAGGATAGATCCAATAGCCAAATTAATCAAATGGAAAAATCTGATTCTGATCTAAATTCACCTGGGTCAAAAAAAAATTGTTTGCTGCATAGGTTGCTGGCACATGGTGCAGCTTTGAGATTGACATAACACAGTGCATGCTCCTCCCCAGAGTGAGGGTTACTGTCCTGGTTTTGTGACTGTGCTAAATGGCATGACATGGCAAGGCAAGGCAGGGATGCAGTGAACATGTGAGTAGGTGCTAAGGGAGCAAGCACTAGGAGAGCAGGCGAACAATGTGAGATACAGCCCAGTGCATTCTGTGAGCTAGGTTAATTTCCTTTGCACAAAGTAACCCTCCTGCAGCATTTCAATATTAGATGTTGGAGCATCCTGCAATTCAAGTCTGTGCCAGAAAGGTAGTAATGGGTTTTCAGACATTGGATGGCAATGCCAATGGAAGAGAGTACATGCTTCTTGTGCCCATTGATTGTGCCCTAGGCTGCAGTTTGTTCACAGGCACCATGTGGATTGTATGGAGCAAGTGGTGAGCTGAACTCTACAGATGCTTGCTCAGGCTTCTTTGTTGAATTTTCCTCATGTCCAGCTCATTTGCTGAGCTTGGCACATGGGAAACTGAATATAAATAAGTGGTGTTTAACTAGCATTAATTTCCATTTAGCATCTTGATATTGTCAAGTGAAAATTTCACCAAGCCACATGTGAGAAGCATAAAAGTTGAAGTGAGGTGATCTAAATATAAAAATAGACTTCACAAGTCCTCATATCGGATTCTGCCATACATTTTGTGAACCCCATAAGATTCTGTCCAATGAATGCAATAATAATAGGGGGAGATGCTGGCTTAGTTGGATTGTTAGGGGATTATTATTCCAGAGGCACAAACCAATACTCTGGCGACATGGGGACAGCACTCTGCACCACAACAGCTTAATATCTCTGAACATAAAGCTAGTTTCAGTAACAAAACTATCATCAATTGTCACAAAAACCAATACAGTTTAATTTTTTTTTAAGAAAGGGAGTCTGCTGTCCTTACCTGGTCTGGCCTACATATGATTCTACACCTATACTAATGTGCATACCACTTAATTAATTTCTGAAGTGGCTGAGCAAGCCATTTAATTCAAGGGTGTTTAAGGAGAGGCAGTAAATATCGATCAGCAATGCTCAAATCACATAGATGTGCTAAACAACATTCAGTTGATTCAGCAGATATCTGAATTATATCTGAAGATAAATTGGGCTGGCAAGTGACAAGTAACATTCATGACACATAATTGTCAGGCCATGACCATCATCTGTAAGAGGCAACCTAAACACCGCACTTTGGCATTCAACAGTATTATTATCACTAAATTCCCCACTATCAACATCCTGGGGGTAATCACTGACTAGAAACTCAACTGGAGTCACCACACAAACTACAAGAGTAACTACAAGAGCCTATATAGCTAAGAATATGGTAGCTACAAGAGCAGCTACCATTTTCTCAGCTATATAGGACAAACTTCTTGAAAAGCAAAGGAAATAAAGATGGTGCAATCAGACATGTAGGTGCAGAAATTTATAATGTGCACATAAAACAAAAGGGCAGAGTCTTAAAACCAGTTACCCACAGAGGTATCAATGAGCCCAGATCGTACAAAATCACAACACTTAATGGAGCAATATTGAGTAACGGAGCACACCAAGATATATTTGCACAATAAATGTGTGAAAAGCCATCATGACAGCAATCAACATGCTAACAAAAGCAAGAGATCAATACACGTACAACCAAGCATGAAGTCTACATCTCTGGAAGGCTATGTTATCAGGTCATAGAAACCCTACAGTGTGGAAATAAGCCCTTTAGCCCAATTGACCCTCTGAAGAGTAACCCACCCAGACCCATTTCCCCTACCCTACATTTATCCCTGACTAATGCATCTACCTACACAACCCTGAACACTATGGGCAATTTAGTACAGCCAAATCACCTAACTTGCACATCTTTGGACTGTGGGAGGAAATTGGAGTACCTGGAGGGAACTCACACAGACACGGAGAGAATGTGCAAACTCAACACAGACATTCACCAAAGGTTGGAATCAAACCCTTGCACTGTGAGGTAGAGGTGATTATTGAATTGTCAAAACAGCTATATGTTATACAGACTCCAGATTCTTAAACGCATAATGTTTACAATTCTTGCAAATAGGCTGGTGACTTGCTAATGCATACAGATATTTTACTCTTATTGTATGTAATTTTATTTTGAGGAAGAAAATCAGATGTTTTATTATGATTTTAAGACCTAATAATGCAAATGAGCCAAGGTCTACAATGTCACTACATGACCAGCAAAAATGAATAGTTCATGCAGCAGTAAACTGGACTAAGGATGTATCCTTAACTACTCTGCAAGTGCAAGCTTTCGGTTTGTATGTTAAGAAACCTTATCTGAGATTTTCAAGAAACTTGAAGCTATACTATTTACTGATTGAAACATCACCATTCTGTGCACATGAATTGAACAACAACTCGAGTATTTGTTTGGTAAAATTGAGTCAATGTTGACTTTTCAATGAAAAAATGCAATGCATGCTTTCACTGTAGCTCTCAAAGTGGTGGTAAATGCTTGGATAATGTTTAAAATCACACTTTTATGGAGAAACATGCTTCAAGTTCTACAGAAAAGATTTGTTTTTAATCTTTTACACTGGCTCGCTATGTCAGGACTACATGTGCAAAAAGTGGAAGAGATTTGAATGTCATAAGTTTAAATTAGGAGTCCAAATCCCAAAGCGATTTCAGCATAATTACATTTTTTTTATCATGTAATTTTTATTTAGGAATACTTTTGTCAGTTGTCAGGTCTCTGGCACTGAACCTGGCACTGTGGCTCAGAAGGGAAGTGGGGAAAATAGAAAAGCGCTAGTGGTAGGGGACTCAATAGTTCGACGGATTGACAGAAGATTTTGTGGTCAGCAATGGGACTCCCGGAAGCTATGTTGCCTCCCCAGTGCCAGGGTCTGGGATGTTGCCGATCGGGTTTACAAGATTCTGAACAGGGAGTGTGAGCAGCCAGAAATCGTGGTACATATTGGCACCAATGATATAGCCAGGAAAGGGATTGGGGATCTGAAAAGCGACTACAGAGAGTTAGGTTAGAAGCTGAAGAGCAGGACGAGTAGAGTAGTGATCTCAGGTTTGCTACCGGTGCCATGAGATAGTGAGATAAGGAACAGTCAGCGAATGCAGCTTAACAGGTGGCTGTGAGGCTGGTGCAGGAGGGAGGGCTTCAGATACCGAGACCATTGGGATACCTTCTGGGGAGGGTGGGACCTGTACATGAAGGACGGGTTGCACCTGAACTGGAGGGGCACAAATGTCCTGGGTGGGAGATTTGTTTGTGTGGTTTGGGAGGGTTTAGACTAGTTTGGCAGGGGTATGGGAATCAGAGCCACATGTCTGAGAGGGGGTCAGTTGCAGATGGGGCAGTGACAGGATGTATTGAATCTATCAGGAAGGTTTCTCATGCGATGAAACAAAGGGATTGGTTAAAGTGTGTCTGCTTTAATGCAAGGAGTGTCCGAAATAAGACTGACGAACCTAGAGCATGGATCAGTATTTGGGGCAACGATGTTGTGGCTATAACAGGGATGTGGTTTTCACAGGGGCAGGAATGGTTGCTTGATGTTCCAGGGTTTAGAATGTTTACAAAGAACAGGGAGGGTGGAAAAAGAGGAGGGGGTGTAGCATTGCTAATCAGAGAGTGCATCACAGCTACAGAAACGAAGGTTGTTGAGGAAGGTTTGTCTACTGAGTCAGTATGGGTGGAAGTTAGGAACAGCAAAGGAACAGCCACCGCACTGGGGGGTTTCTACAGACCACCTAATAGTAGTCGAGAGATTGAAGATCTCATAGGCGGGCAAATTCTGGAAAAATGCAAAAGCAGCAGGGTTGTTGTTCTGGGTGATTTCAACTTTCCCAATATCGACTGGAACCTCCTTAGTGCAGATGGTTTGGATGGAGCCTTTTTGTCAGATGTGTCCAGGAGGGTTTCCTTACTCAGTATGTAGACA
>NC_057721.1:33567406-33579877 GCF_004010195.1 Chiloscyllium plagiosum
GTTGTTGAGGAAGGTTTGTCTACTGAGTCAGTACGGGTGGAAGTTAGGAACAGCAAGGGAACAGCCACCGCATTGGGGGATTTCTACAGACCACCTAATAGCAGTAGAGAGATTGAAGATCTCATAGGCAGGCAGATTCTGAAAAAATGCAGAAGCAGCAGGGTTGTTGTTCTGGGTGATTTCAACTTTCCCAATATCGACTGGAACCTCCTTAGTGCAGATGGTTTGGATGGAGCCGTTTTTGTCAGGTGTGTCCAGGAGGGTTTCCTTACTCAGCATGTAGACAGACTGACGAGGGGAGAGGACATTTTGGATTTGTTGCTCGACAATGAGCCAGGACAGGTGTCAGATCTCGTGGTGGGAGAACACTTTGGTGACAGTGACCACAACTGCCTCACATTTACCATAGCCTTGGAGAGTGAAAGGAGCAGTTACCAAGGGAAGTTATTTAATTGGGGAAAATGAAATTTTGACGCTATCGGACAGGAGTTAGGAAGTACAGACTGGGAGCAATTGTTCCACAGAAAGGGCACAGCAGACATGTGGAGACTATTTAAGGAGCAGTTGTTGCGAGTGATGTTGCAATTTGTTCCTCTGAGACAGGTAAGAAAGGGTAAGATTACGGAACCTTGGATGTCGAGAACAGAGGACCATCTCATCAAAAAGAAGAAGGCAGCTTACGCAAGGTAGAGGAGGCAAGGATCTAGCAAAGCTTCAGAGGATTACAGGCTTGCTAGAAGGGAGCTCAGAAATGGACTGAGGAGAACCGGGTGGGAGCACAAAAAAGGCTTGGCAGGAAGGATTAGGGAGAACCCAAAGGCATTTTACTCATACGTGAGGGATAAGAGAATGATCAGGGAGAAGGTAGGGCTGATCAGGGATAGCAGAGGGAACTTGTGCATGGAGTCTCAGCAGATAGGGGAAGCCTTAAATGAGTTTTTTGCATGGAATGCATTGTCAGCGGTGGTGGTGGAAGCAGAGTCATTGGGGACATTTAAGTGACTGCTGGACATGCCCATGGATAGCAGTGAGTTGAAGAGTACGTAGGTTGTTATTATATTTTACATTCGTATTAAACCTCGGCACAACATCGTAGGCCAAAGGGCTGTGCTTTACTTTTCTATGCTCTATGTCATCTGTTTGAAGCTGTTGTCTTCTTTAGTTTGGCTTTTGTAATCAGAAGTTTTCTGCAAATATTAATTTTTGGAAGATATTTAATTAAATAACTTACCTAGTGATCCAGAATGCATCAATAAACACAGACTGTATTGTGATATTTTTCCAAGCAATAAAAAATATAATTGCTGGTATCCATTTTGGATTCTGAAGCCACGAAGCAGACATTTGAAAGAAGGTGGAAAATGCAGCATTCATTTTTCCAATTGCAAAGGCAGGGATTCACTTTTTCTATTTGGCTTGACCAGATTTTTCTCTTAAAATAACTGTACAGAAGTGTCAGTCTACAGACATATATGTTAGTTAATGTTTTTGTTATTTTGTACCTGTACTCATTTGCACACAATTTAGAACACTTCTGTACTGAATATTTGAGTAAGTAAATTAGTAAAACACATTTATTTAGTTGCTTTGCTAGCAAATAATTCCTAATGTCTGGCACGTGATAATAACATAAATTGTCCAATACTAGCCATTTTCTCTCATAGATCTCTCCTTCACTTTAACAGAATGGAACAATCCAGACAATCCTGTTTACTAGTTCTTTATTGATCTGATAATCAGGAAATAAAACATTTAACAATAAAGCGAGTCATCTATTTAAACACCACTCACACTCTGATCAACTGACATTTTCAAAAAAACATGTATTACCATGGTGACTGGCGTGGGCATGAATGGGGAGCTAAATATTTCCAAACCAGGAACTAGTGTCAATTGTAGAACAGACTGAAGCAAATCAGTTTCTTGGTTGTTACAAAAATGTGTGATGAAAGCGTTATTATTTAGTTTCTCAATTTTATTTTCCTTTTCAATTGCCCTTTCTTGCAAAGTCAGTGTCACCTCTGTGTTAGCATTGCATCGAAGGCAGTGTAAAATCTTCATGAGATCTCCACATAGCTACTGAAACTATGGCAACATGACCTGTGTCTTAATCTGTTTATATATTTAAAGAGGAAAATCACTTTGCTTTAAAATGCAGATTATTAGCGTAAGAAAACACTTGGCAAACTATTGCTTGTATTTTTAGAATCAGACAGTTCTTTTATTTATACCCAATGGGATGTGTTGGCGTATCAGGAGAAATGGTATGACTCTGAAGCAGAATTGGGTCTTTTAAATTTTGTTTAGATAGCAGAAGTATGAAACAAATTATCTTTTCACATTTGAACCGGTAGACCTGCTCATACCAAACTTTGACATGATCTGAATTTTAAATAGTTATCATTGATCAAGGGAATTGGATGCACCCTCTTTATAGATATGTAACAGCTGCAGGATACACAGTCTGCACGCAAATAGTAAGATTCAAGCCACCCATGATGTTAGTATGGAAATGAAGTAAAGGAAACCATGATGAAGCCATTCATAGTGTCACACTAAATCTCAAAAAGAATGACATTGAAGCCAATGGAATGATGAGATGCTGAAAGGGAATGGGAGATGTAGGTTTGCAAATGAAGCTGTAGGTGCTAATCAAAAATATGCATGTGATTATCTATGGAATTGTTTGCAATTAAACTGAGTAAATACATTTTTGTGGCATACCATATGTTGTTAGAGCCATTGCTTTATGGCAATGATCAAATTATCCTCTCAGACTGAATGTGTCAATTTGGAGAATGAATTCTATGTTTTATATACACTTAAATGGTAAAAATAATTAGAATTGTGGTGTGTAATTCATAGGCTCCATACAAAATAACAGATAATCTTCCCATTTAAAAAGAAAACAGAACAAGGACTTGAATTTATGTTTGCCTTTAATATAATAAAACATCACAAAGCACTTCCAGACAGATTAATCTGTCAAAAAAATGACAATACACCGAAGACAATGACCACCACTGAAGCATTAATGCAGATGATCAATAGCTTTGTCAAAGAAAGGTTTAATAAGCAACTTAATGAAGGATAAAGAGATGGAAAGGAGAAATGGTTTGAGAAAAGAACTTCAGAGCTTTAAGGTTGAGATAGTGAAGCTGTACCAGAGTGTAGGTAAGGGGGGAGTAGCCAGACCTCCATGATAGGCTTGGGATAGGAGAGAATATTGGCAATAAGGAAGTTACCTAGAGTTATCTCGATGGATATGGAGTACTGGGAGGGTGGGTCGAATTGTGTAGGAGCCTGGAAAGGTGTGCCAAGTAGCTATGGTGGTGGAAAGGGCACAGACCTCCCTGTTTTTTAATGTGATGATTGATATGGGGCTTTTCTTGTTACAACAGAAGGTTATGGGTCTGTTCCAGCTGGCATCAAGGCATTTGTCCACCTCCTCAACATTACTCCAATGTTGTACCTACTCCAATAGCAGAGCTAGTAGATTATTTTCTCGGGTTCAGGGAATAGCTGGGTTGTGTGGAAGAGCTACAAGTGTCCAACTCATTTCCTAAGCCATTTCCTCTTGATCAACTTTCCTTTATATTCCTTTCTCCTCTTCTTACAACTATTAGTGAAACTAAGTGAAATGTAATCACAGTGTTGAATATTAATAGTTGTATTATTATATTAGAAGTACAGGAATATAGAAATAAAAGGAGCAGGCATTTACCCTTCAAGCCTATTGCACCATCCACACTAATGTATCTGATCATTCAACACAGTAGTCTGTTCCCGCTTTCATCCCATACACTTTGATCCTTTTAGTCACGAGAACTATATCTATCTCCTTGAAAGCAGTCAATATTTTATGTCAATTGCTTTATATGAAAGAGAATTCCACAGGCTCACCAGTGTCTGGATGAAGAGATTAACCCAATTCTTAAATTGTGACCCCTGGTTCTGGACTCCTTGGTCATTGGGAACATGCATTTACACTGTCTAGACCTGTTAGATGTTTATATATTTCCATGAGATTCCCCTCATTCTTCTTATCATATATCAGACCTAGGAATAAGTCAGATAAACATTTGTTGTGTGAGTGAAAGAGGGAAGTATATCCAGACTGAGTCTGAATTACATCTCATTCTGCTATAACACAGGTTTTGTTAATGCAAATTCACTGTAGCATGATTGACAAATTGGAGACACTGTTTCTAAAGTGCAAACATTTAAAATGTATGTTGGCTGTAATGCGATTATGTCACCAATACTTCAAGCACAGTTACTAAAGCACAATTTTTCTCTCATGCGGGGTTGAACAAATCGCTACCATCATGTTCAGGAACAACGACCTGTGCAGGGTTTCGAGATGTTAAACTGAAATGAGCCACAGCCAATGTTTTAAGTTTTCTTTCTCCAGGTTTCCCACACATCAATCAGTTAGACTAATGACCTGTCTACCTTTTGAGTGGGAAAACAACTGAGCAATGGAGGTACATAAGAGGTAACAGGGTGATTGTTTTGGTTCAGGGTGGGGGGTGAAATTCAGAGGTTGTAGGGATTGTGAGCACTTGTAAATCATGGTAGTTGAACGCTTAGAAGTAGAGGGTTAGAAGGAGAGATTTAAATATTGTAAAGTCTATCAAGAGGATTGTCAATGGGCCAGGAAAAACATATTTACACTTTGTGCAATGATTAGAATGATAGCCAGGTGGATCTCCTTGACTATGAGTTCCAAGATTGGGTTTGTTAACCTGAGCTAATTGAGGAGCCCTGGCTGACAGATATAAACAGGAATTGCAAAGAGTCTCACTAGTCTAGGGACTGGCTCTGTGCTAGTTGGTCAGAGTCTATGTACTGTGCACTCGTAAATGAAGGGTGACTTGGTGATGGAATATCAGCCTCCTTGGAGTTATGGAATGCTTTTCTGTATTCTTCCAGCCTCATACTTGTCTTCCTTTTATATTCTTTGACACATTGGTTTCATGAGAAAATCTGGCTACCATGAGTTAAAAATGAAAACAAAAGTGTTCTGTGAAAATGAAGGCACACAACCCTATAAAACATTTCAGTGACTACTTACCTCCTGAGAGTGAATTGGCAGCCTGCCCAGAGCCACCTCCGTTAAAACCGGAAGTGGGTGGGTTAGGATTGGGCCTGAAATTTAGATTAGTTTCACTTCCCTTCCATCCACACCTTAACATCCTTAGGGGTTATAGATCCCTTACATTTTATCACAGATTCATAAATACTCCTCCGGCCTCTCAAACAAATATTTGGCCCCTTTTCTGCTAATCGTGACCTCTTTTTCTTTCTCTTCTCTCTCCTACTCAATGGCCTGATCTCCATGTGCTCCATGATCAATGTCTCTCCCAGTCCTGCTGCAAATGCTTATCTCCACCTGTTGTACAAGCAACAGTGCCTTCCTGTTCATTCTCCATTGCAGCTTCCAATCCTTGCCTGTCCCACAATCGACTATCCCTTCGCTCATCATTGCAAGCATCCAACCTTCAGACTGCCCCAAGATAACCCCTTTCCCCAACCTTCTTCTCAGTGAATGGCCTTCTGAAACGTCGATTCTCCTGCTCCTCAGATGCTGCCTGGCCTGCTGTGTTTTTCCAGCACCACATTTTTCAACTCTTGCTGCACCCTCCGACTTGTGATCTTTGGACTGACCCACAAGCACCAGAGGTCATCTCCAAAGGTTCCTGGACGTGGCATTGTATTTTTTGTTTCTGCAGTGAAAACAGTCCAATGGGATTTTCAGCTGCATATCTACTAATGGTTGCATGAAGTTTTGTATCATGAGTCATCCTCCATTTGTACTCTATTAATCCATTTATATTCGCAATATTCTATTTGCTTTTGCAATTCCTTCCTTTCATTGTCAATATTTGGTAAATTATTCCCAAGGCTTTCTCTGCTCACCTGAATAATTTGCAGATTCATCAATGCAAAACCTGAAGCATGACTGGATATTTGGACAACTTGTTTAATCTTAAATGTTTTCAACACTAAGCTTAATAGAGAGCCAGCTGGCTCATGTATTTTTCCACAATTATTATTAACTGAAATTTTAAAAGTGCTGAGTAAAACCCTCCATTTGTTTGGAGTCAGCAATGTAATCAGAATACACGAGTTCCACAGCTTACTCCACAGTTATGTGTCGGAGATCAGTGCTTGCAATCCAAACTAATGAAAAATCCTTCATTGCTTAATTCTTTTTTAAAATTTATTTTTACTTTCTACTCTTCAACAGCAAACTGAGATATTGAAGAAAGGTCCTCTACACCACACTGAAAAATATCGTGGAGCAGAATATCTCAGCCTTCGGTAAAGGTAGATGCACAACTAATACATGAGCTATAAACAACCTAACTTTCTAGTTCCCCCAAGGACCCATTCTTCTCCCAATCTTAGAAACATCATTAGAAGCCTCTATACTGTCATTTTTCAGTCTTACCATACAGCATAAAAACCTTTTGATTGAGTTAATCACCAAAAGTTAATAGATGTGTTGCTGAAATGTGACAATGTCAGGAAAGATTTATCCAGCATTTGTACTGGTCCATTATAATGTACATCAGACTTGAAAGACAATGATATATGTTACAAATGATGACAGCAGTACAGCAAGTGTGTAGTGCCAGAAAAAATTATCCATCAGTGCACAGAATAAATCTTCAGATAATTAGATGCATATCCAAGGATAAAAAGTGGAGGCAAGCATATAGCAAACTTGTAGCATCCTGCAAATGTTTAGAATATAGATTATAAACAATAAAAAGACAAAAGCAAGGGTAGTTAGAAGAAAAGCTTTAGCAGGAACTTGAATGAAGATGAAAGTGGATGATGTCTCAGGAGCATGTATTAACAGTAAAGAATTTCAACTTTGTAACAAGAGAAAATCTCATAAGATGTTAAATTTTATCAACTTCCCTGTATGCCTCAGAACCCTGGACAATAAATCAAGATCAATGGGAAAAAATGTATGTCGCTGAAATGTGGATGCTGACAGGTAACGTCAAAAATCCATACACAATCACAAGCAAATGAAGAGATGCTTGGAATTGCAAGAACAAGGAAAAAAAATTGAAAAATGATGTCCAGATAAGAAAATGTCAGTATTTTGGCCATTTGATCAGTACTGAAAAGTTACAGTGATCTCTTTTGAAAGGAACAGAAAAAGTCTTGACCTAAGCATAGTTGGATGATCAAGAGTGGTTGCAAATGAGCTACAATAGTTGTGTAAGGCTGACACAGGACAAACAAGTATGCTGTGCCATGACATTAGATCTTCTGGCAGGAAGTAGTTCCAAATATCAACTGCAGCAGTACTTTGGATGCTACCAGTCAAATAGCATCTGAATAGCAGTTTTAAGAAACTATTTTGTATATGCATCTTGTAATGCAAAATGTCAGGTCTATACAGCAACAAAAATGTATTCCATCACTAAAAATGCAAAGCACTGTACAATGCAAATATGCTTTCTAAAATGTGAAGCACATCTCATTAAAGTTAGTTTGTTGAAAATCCATTGTAAGACCTCATTGCTGCAAGTAGTGTATTCTTAAAGGAAAAGTCTCAATCTACACCACTGTCTCCAGGAAGTGAGAATTTAACTGGCTATAATTGAGCTCACCAATAGCTTGCATGGAAAGTGAATTCAGCTGCAGACTAGATTTGTACATTTTAAACCTTTTAATGTTTCTTCCATCTTTGTGTGATGAAGATTTTCTTTGCAACGAAACAATTTTTTTATTAATTTAAGGAACTTGGCTGACTTATTTCTGGCACTGAATCATAAACACTCTGAGTGAAGCCTTTGTGTAAGTCTGTCCACTGAGTGATACATGGCAATTTCTCCGGAAAGCAACTCACCTGTTGTGGTTGTTCCATTCTGCTGGCCTTACTTTTACTTTCAACAACCAAGTAACTTAGGTCAGCCTAGTATCTCTTAGGAACTACCAATGTCTCTTACCCAGTGCAACAAAGTTATCCAGCTGTAAACTAATATAATTTGTTATCTTAGTAAATAATAAGTTATTTCCTGATAATCAAATGCAGACCTCTTCTGGCAAAGGCTTACTAGTGGTTGATATTTTACTACTTAATGCTAATAAGCCCATAGGCTCTTATTAAAAGAAGGATTGGTCCATATCTATCCAGCGGGTAGAACAAGCCAACAACTAAGGACATCTCTTGAAACTGATAGCAATGTAGTGTGAGCTGCTTCTAGAGTGACAAAATCAACAGCAATGCAAGAATCCATTGCAGCCCAAAAAGAAGAAAGAAAGAAAAAGGTCCACTGAGGAACTGAGTGTCTTTTTAAGAATTGAGCAGATTTTGAAAAGCAGCATAGATCCAGTCAGCTCCTGAAGCATCAGCAGCAGCTAAGAGCAGCTGATAGATTAGAGCTGGAAAAGCAAGGCTCCCTGTATCAGTTTAAATCAACCAAAGCCAGGAAAAATAAAAGGCATTCCAACACTTGTAAAGATCAGAAGGAATCTCACTAAAGCGAGAAGGTGAAAGTCTAAGTTGTGAACTGAGCAAAGGCCAGTCACCAGACTCTAGAAATTAAGTTCAGACCCTTAGAGGAAGGGTGAAAATATTTACGTTTACGTCATCAATCTGGGCTAAAAAGATAATAGAAAGCTTAAATATCAGTAATTATTTTTAATTGCCACCAATGGAACCAGGAGTGTGCCAGTTAATCAAATATTCCAGATAATCAAGAGGTTCACATAACCGCAGTAAACCGTGATCAAGTGAAGCTTTAAGACATCAACATCCCTCAAATAATCTATATAAAACATCAACACACCTCCTAAAATCATTGCAAAAACACACAGTAAGTTATAATAACATAATGCAAGGCTATAAGCATCACTATTATATTTTCCTTACAGCATAAATACTCAGATATCATAGTAGATCCGAGGATTTGAGGTATATAATTGTTGCCAGTTTATTAAAATAAGTTTAATGAGGTGCCAGTTAAAATACAGTTTGCTTATTTATTTAAGATATTTGCCTTCACAATTTAAAACCCTTGTGATTGTGGTGAATAAATGTTTCTGGTTTCAGTATAGAAAATAAAAGCTTGGAGTAAGGGGTACCATGTTGATGTGGATCGAAGATTGACTGGCTAACAGGAAGCAAAAGATGAGCAATACACTTTCCGGTTGCTGAGATGTAGCAAGTGGCATGCCATAGGATTCGGTGCTGGGACCTCAATTGTTTATCATTATATAAAATACTTATGTGAAGATATCAAAGGCTTGGTTGCCAAATTTGATGGTAACACAAAGGTGGTTGGAAAGTAAAGAAGCTACACAAAAGCTACAGAAAGGTTAAGTAAATGGGCAAAGATGTGGCAAATGGCATATAATGTGTAAAATTGTCCATTTTGGCAGGAGGAATAAGAAGCAGCATACTATCCAGTTGTGATGGATTGCAGAGCTGTGAGGTGCAATGGATTCTGGATATCTTTGTGCATGAATCAAAGAAGTTAAGCATGTAGATATAGCAAGTAATTAGGAAAACTAATAGAATGTTATCATGAAGGGATTCAAGTACTAAAGTAATGAGGCTGTGTTTCAGTTACATAGTGCACTGCATCCAGAGTACACCTTACTTAATCTAGAGCTCACTGTTTAAAAATCAACCATTCAAAACAGATGAGATGAATTTTCTTCTCTCAGAGGTTTAGAAGAAATCTTCTTCCTGAAAAAATTGTGGAAGTAGCATCCTAAATATTTTTAAGGCAGAGGAGAATAGATTATTGTTGAGTGAGGGGCAGGAGGCAATGTAAGTTTGAAGCTACAGTCCAGATTAGAGTGGTGCTGGAAAAGCACAGCAAGTCAGGCAGCATCCGAGGAGCAGGAAAATCAACGTTTCGGGCAAAAACCCTTCATCAGGAATAGAGGCAGGGTGCCTGCAGAGTGGAGAGAGGACCCTGCAGAATGGAGAGAGGAATAGAGGTACCTTGCCTCCATTCCTGATGAAGGGCTTTTGCCCGAAATGTCGATTTCACTGCTCCTCGGATGCTGCCTGACCTGCTGTGCTTTTCCAGCACCACTCTAATCTAGACTCTGGTTTCCATCATCTGCAGTCCTTGTTTTTACCCAGTTTGAAGCTTCAGTCAGATGGTGGAGCAGTTGTACAGGATTAAATGGCCTGTGCCAGCCCCTAATTTGTATATTCATTTGTTTTAAGCTGCAGGTAAATTCTTCAACATCTTTATCTTTAAGAAATGTATTAAAGTTGTAATATAATTCATCTTTATTAGGGCATAAAAATTGATCGAGATTGGAGGCCTGTGACCAGTGGAGTGTCACAAGGATCGGTGCTCAGCCCATTACGTTTCGTCATTTATACAAATGATTTGACTGTGAACATAGGAGGTAGAGTTAGTAAGTTTGCAGATGGCACCAAAATTGGAGGTGTGGTGGACAGCGAAGAAGGTTACATCAGAGTACAATGGGACTTTGATCAGATGGGCCAATAGGCTGCGGAGTTGCAGATGGAGTTTAATTTAGATAAATGTGAGGTGCTGCATTTTGGAAAGACAAATCAGGGCAGGACTTATACACTAAATGGTAAGGTCCTAGGGAGTGTTGCTGAACAAACAGACCTTGGAGTGCAGGTTCATATTTCCTTGAAAGTAGAGTCGCAGATGGATAGGATAGTGAAGAAGGCGTTTGGTATGCTTTCATTTATTGGTCAGAGCATTGAGTACAGGAGTTGGGAGGTCATGTTTTATCTGTACAGGACATTGGTAAGGCCACTTTTAGAATATTGCATACAATTCTGGTCTCCTTCCTATCGGAAAGATGCTGTGAAATTTGAAAAGGTTCAGAAAAGATTTACAAGGATGTTGCCAGGTTTGGAGGATCTGAGCTACAGGAAGAGGCTGAACAGGCTGGGGCTGTTTTCCCTGGAGCATCGGAGGCTGAGGGGGTGACCTTATAGAGGTTTACAAAATTATGAGGGGCATGGATAGGATAAATAGACAAAGTCTTTTCCCTGGGATCGGGGAGTCCAGAACTAGAGGGCATAGGTTTAAGGTGAGATGGGAAAGAAATAAAGAGACCTACGGGGCAAATTATCCACGCAAAGGTGGTACGTTGGTGGAGGCTGGTGCAATTAGAGCATTTGAAAGGCATTTGGATGGGTATATGAACAGGATGGATTTGGAGGGATATGGGCCAAGTGCTGTCAAATGGGACTACATTAGGTTAGGATAGCAGGTCAACATGGCCAAGTTGGACCGAAGGGTCTGTTTCTGAAATGTACATCTGTATGACTCTATGACTTTAAGATGACTTTATTAAATCCAATCAGTTTTTGTTAATAGAAAACAATGTATGACTAAAAAATGATGCACACAAGAACTTGGTGGCACAATGTTTTTCAGTTGAAAGCGATGCAAATTAGTTGGTTAATAGCAGAAATGGCATAAATTATTCATATTGTTGCAAAGAACAGACAAATGACCAAAATGAAGGGCAATTTGAGCCAAACCCCCATTTTAGATCTTATTTTAAAGTGATGAAGTTATTATTAAAAACAATTTCAAAATTTTTATTATAAAAGTACCTTTACAATTCAAAGATTTTTAAAATCTTAATAAATTACTTTTTTTAAGAATCAGAGAAGAATTGAAGCAAGAAATTTTAATTTTTTATTAAATTAAGAACTCATTACATTTTAATAGCCTATAAGCTGGTCCCTTTAAACTTACCTGTAATTAAAATTGACTTACAATTTCAATCAAAATTCTGTAAACTGAAAATTCTCCAACAAGATTTATAACAATTGAATTGAAACCACAATGCAAACTGAAAGGTGAAAAGCTGAAGATATAGCAGAATTTAAAGAATCCTAGAAGTGGTTTCAGAATTTGAGGTAAGCCATTTCATTTGAACAAAAAAATGAAAAAGAAATTGCACCACAAGGCAGAGTCAAGGTTACAAATACTCCAGACAGAAAATTAAATTGGTCACCATGGATGAAACTGTTAATGAGATACAGAATTTCTTCAGGCCTAGACACCAAATCACAATCAGAACAAGCTAATTGCGTTATTCTGTGGAACCATTAGCATACCACATAATTTACAGACAAAAAGTTAAGGAAAACACTAATACATTACTTGATTTAGAAGCATCAGACTACTATTATGTAATCTGTGTTTGTTATTTGAATTTTGAGAATATGTATCATTGCAACCAAATCCTAGATGAGAGTGGTGCTGGAAAAGCACAGCAGTTCAGGCAGCATCTGAGGAGCAGGAAAATCGACGTTTCGGGCAAAAGCCCTTCATCAGGAATACAGGCAGAGTACCATGCAGGGTGGAGAGATAAATGAGAGGAGGGTGGAGGTGGGGAGAAAGTAGCATAGAGTACAATAGGTGAATGGGGATGGGGGTGGAGGTGATAGGTCAGGGAGGAGGGTGGGGGAAGGTAGCAAAG
>NC_057721.1:33580244-33588212 GCF_004010195.1 Chiloscyllium plagiosum
TGGTCTTTGCGGAAGGCGGAAAGGGGTGGGGAGGGAAATATATCCCTGATGATGCGGTCCATTTAGAGGTGGTGGAAATGTCGGCAGATGATTTGGTTTATGCGAAGGTTGGTAGGGTGGAAGGTGAGCACCAGGGGCTTTCTGTCCTTGTTACGGTTGGAGGGTGGAGTCTGAGGGCGGAGGTGCGGGATGTGGACGAGATGCATTGGAGGGCATCTTTAACCATGTGGGAAGGGAAATTGCATTCTGTGGTGGAACTGGTCCTCTTTGGAGCAGATACGGCCGAGGTGGAATAATTGGGAATATGGGATGGCATTTTTGCAGGAGGTCAGGTGGGAAGAGGTGTAATCCAGGTAGCTTTGGGAGTCGATGGGTTTGTAAATAATGTCAGTGTCAAATCGGTCGTCATTAATGGAGATGGAGAGGTCCAGGAAGGGGAGGGAGGTGTCAGAGATGGTCCAGGTAAATTTAAGGCAACCAGAACTAAGTAGAAAAATGTAATTGGAATTTCTGATTCATCTCTTTCAGATCCTTTTACAATTGAAGGAAGATTTTACATTGGAAAGGATTGTCTATATTATGCTAGAAGCTAATATAGAAGCATTGGGGGAACAGGAGGACCATACTCAAAAAGACCATCAGAACGTATCAAATTCATAAGGTACAAACATTCCAGATAATTACAAAACAAACCAATGCAAACAGTGTTCAATTTTTTTTTGATGAAATCCATGTCACACCTAATCAGCCATGCATTTGTCACTCAATCTCCTTGTACAAATTACACAGATGAATCAATGCACACTACACACAATGTAACATCCCATCCAGCTTTGACTTATCTGAAAATGTGGAAATATTACATTTAGTTCCCTCATCCTAATCAGGACTGATCCCTCCAGTACCCAACTAGTTACTAGCTGCCACTTGGAAAAAGATCCGTTTATTCTCATCCTTCCTTTGAAATGGATACAAGAATGAATGCCTTGAATTTTAAGAGTAGGTTTCCTAAAATATGCATGTAATTTGTCCAAGTTGGCATGAATTTAAAAAGTCTGAGACTTGAGAGGAGAAGGGATAACTTTGATATATACTTAGTACCTAGGTTAAATAAGAATAATGTAGAACAGTTGGTCTGAAAGGGTTAACACTGAAGTTTTTTGGAGCTCACATATATGTAAAGTGATAGTCTCTTGGAGGAGCTACTCACCTCGATTGCCTGTTTGTACTTGTTCCAATTAATTAATTTATATAATAATAACTAGACTAACCCCAATCCTAACTGAGTAAATTAGATTAGCCTGGTATCTTTTAGGAGCTACAACGGTCACTTACCAAATATAATATTGCTTACCAGTCAAAAATTAAGGTAATCTGTCACCTTGGTCCATATGTCATAAATTACTTCTTGTTACTCAAGTACATCCCTGAGGATTCTGTTGCCTCAATGAAACCTCACCATTCTAAATGTAAGTACCATGAACAGCCTAATTGCTGATATCTGGGAACTTAAATATTCAACATTCAATATTTTCTACAAAGATGCAGATGTTTCTAAGAATTGAATTAATATGTTTCATTTGTAATGCCTCAAAGTTAACTTCTGGCATTAATCAATACTTACAATATAGGCAATTATTATTCAATTCACAACTTTCTATTTTATCCCAAGATATTTCATTGTATCGAGCACAATAAGGCACAATAAGAACTGATTTGCGAAAATCAAGATATTGTGCCTATCATGGTGAAATCTTGCTTATAATTTTGTTGCAAATGAACTGTCGTTGGTATTAATTATTTTCATTTCAATTAACTATGTTTGTATTGTTTTATTTTATTTCAATGTTTTTTCTCAATAATTATGTCAAGTCAGAAGTCTATGATTAATTAATCATATTTCTTTTATTGAACTAACTGAAAAGAGGTTAATTTTTTGATATTGTTATGTTTAATGAACAGCAAAATATTCTACCAGAGCTCCCTTACTACTTTGTCATCTCTTTCAATGTTTCATTCTATTTGGCTATGATGCTTTAAGAATATTCATATAAACTAGATTTTTTTGGTATTTAATATTAATTCCTTCTTAATTTCCAATACATTTTCTTGCATTGAATTGCTGTGAAAACAACCCCGACAATGTTATTTCTTGTGAAAACATAATGACAAGTACCAATGGAGAGTCAGATAAATTTTGTTTTTTCTAAGATTTTCCCCAACTCTCTTGTAAGGAGAACTTCTGCTTACAGAGCTGAAAGCTGATGATATTGTGCTCAAAATATCATCTTGTTATCAAAGGCTAAATTTTCCCAGCCCTTAAATGACTTGGACAATGGCGAGCCTGTTGGAAAAATATGCTGAGATTGGATACATTAGATTCTTGGCATCAAGAAAATATCCAATTTTAGCTGAATGTTTGAATAGCTTGATGAGAATCTTGCTAATGAGTGGTGAGAAGTCTATTTGCATGTATTTGCAACTCATTAATATCTGATCTCACCTCATTTATACACAGTTTCATTCCCAACATAAAAGTAGGAGCAGGTATCTGATGGCTCCAGTTCACTACTTGCTCCTCCATCTTCGATAACAGTCTCCAAAATCTCAGGGTTTGTTCCTTGGACAGCATCTGCTTATACTGTCCATTCACAAAGGCTGGCATCGGACGCGCACCAACCTCACCACGACATAGCTCCAACCAATACACAGCTCAGTTTAGATTAGATTACTCACAGTGTGGAAACAGGCTCTTCAGCCCAACAAGTCCACACCGACCCTCCGAAGAGCAACCCCCGTTTCCCTACATTTACCCCTTCACCTAACACTACAGGCAATTTAGCATGGCCAATTCACCTAACATGCACATTGTTTGACTGTGTGAGGAAACCAGAGCACCTGGAAGAAACCTACGCAGACACGGGGAGAATATGCAAACTCCACACAGTCAGTTGCCTGAGGCGGGAATTGAACCCGGGTCTCTGGCACTGTGAGGCAGCAGTGCTAACCACTGTGCCACCGTGCTACTCTAAGCATTGTGGATAATGTGGGCAGCGATCCCACTACCTCTCACATTTCTGTGCTTCGGTGTTTTACTTTGGAGTACACTGTGAATTATTGAATGGTTGCGACCAGGACACTTCAGCATGCAAAGAAAAACACCCATTTCATGCATCAGAGCTGGGCATACTTTTGCTTATTTCTCAATATTTATTCATTTTATGTCTACTTGGATGCACACAGCACCACTGGCTTGCCATGCCTTGCCTTTTTGCCCCATTCATAGCTTAAAAGCTTCACAGTACTTCTGTGTTACTTTGCCTGTTAGCACAGACTCAAGGCCAGGCAGCTTGTCATGTGATCAGTCAAGGTGTGGACATGTTGCTGGCTGTCATCTTAATTTTATCAATGTCACACCTCCAGCATTTTCCAGCAGCTGACACAGTAAATGCATTGCTTGTGCTTCAGCCAAATGGCCATTTATCAAAGTCTAAGGGCAGTAATCCTCAATCAAGTCAAGGGGAATTTTGTCATTCAGGGGTCCCAACACAGACAGTGAAGGGCTGCATCAGTCCAGGGAATTGGGAATGGTCAGTCAACCAACTGGAACAGTTAGGGTCAGTAACAGTCATATCAATGCAGTCTTGAGTCTGGACCATGTCAATACTGCACAACCAGTGCAACAAGTTTAGGGATTTAGGACAATGCAATCAGACAACTGCACAAAGATCAGTTAGGAGAACAAGGGCTGGTCACCTTTTGAGCAACAACAAATAGACAGTAAGTGAATGATCATTGCATCCAGCTCACGTCTATCCGAACCAGCTCTATCTAGAGTCATAGAGTCATAGAGACGTACAGCACGGAAGCAGACCCTTCAGTCCAACTCATCCATGCTGCTCAGCTATCCAAACCTAATCTAGTCCCATTTGCCAGCACTTGGCCCACAATCCTCTAAACCCTTCCTATTCATATCGACATTCAAATGCCTCTAAAATGGTACAATTGTACCAGCCTCCACCACTTCCTCTGGCAGCTCATTCCATACATGCACCACCCTCTGCATGACAAAGTTGCTCTTTGGGTCCCTTTTATATCTTTCCCTTCTCACCCTGAAACTATAGCCTCTAGGTCTGGACTCCCCCACCCCAGGAAAAAGACTTTGTCTGTTTATCCTATCTATGTTCCTCATGATGTTATAAGCCTCTGTAAGATAATCCCTCAGCCTCCGACACTCCAGGGAAAACAGCCCAAGCCTAATCAAACTCTTCTTATAGCTCAAATCCTCCAAACCTGGCAACATCTTTGTAAATCTTTTCTGAACCCTTTCAAGTTTCACAACATCCTTCCGATAGAAAAGAGACAAGAATTGCATGCAATATTCCAAATGCGGCTTGACCAATATCCTGTACAGCTGCAACATGACCTCCCAACTCCTATACTCAATGCTCTGACCAATAAAGGAAAGCATACCAAACGCCTTCTTCACTATCCTATCTACCTATGACTCTACTTTCAAGAAGCTATGAACCTGCATTCCAAGGTCTCTTTGTTCAGCAACACTCCCTAGGATCTTACCATTAAGTGTATAAGCCCTGTGAAGATTTGCTTTTCCAAAATGCAGCATCTTGCATTTTTCTAAATTAAACTCCACCTGTCACTCCTCAGGTCATTGGCCCATCTAATCAAGATCCCAATGTAATCCAAGGTAACTTTCTTCACTGTCCACTACACCTCCAATTTTGGTGTCATTTGCAAACTTACTAACTACACCTCCTGTGTTCACATCCAAATCATTTAAATAAATGACGAAGAGCAGTGGACCCAGCACCAATCACCACTGGTCACATGCCTCCAGTCTGAAAAACAACCTCCCATCACCACCAAATGGCTAGTTCTCCCTGTATTCCATGAGATCTAACCTTGCTAACCAGTCTCCCATGGGGAACCTTGTTGAACACCCTACCATATAGATCACGTCTACTGCTCTGCCCTCATCAATCCTCTTTGTTACTTCTTCAAAAATTTAATCAAGTTAGTGAGACATGATTTCCCATGCACGAAGCCATGTTGAGTATCCCTAATCAGTTCTTGCCTTTCCAAATACATGTAAATCCGTTCCCTCAGGATTATCTCCAGCAACTTGCCCACCACCGTCAGGCTCACTGGTTTATTGTTCCCTGGCTTGTCCTTACCACCCTTCTTAAACAGTGGCACTACTTTAGCCAACCTCCAGTTTTCCAGCACTTTACCTGTGATTATCGATGATACAAATATCTCAGCAAGGAGCCCAGCAATCACTTCCCTAACTTCCTACAGAGTTCGAGGGTACACCTGATCAGGTTGTGGGGATTTATCTACCTTTATGAATTTCAAGACATCCAGCACCTCCTCCTCTGTAATATGGACACTTTTCAAGATGTCACCATCTATTTCTCCACATACTGTTGGAACCCAAAAGGCAATTTTTAATTTTTTTTTCCCTTAACAGCAAAAGCAAACATTTTCAATGAATTAAATCAGGCGATGTTCAAATATTGAATAATGGCAAGATGTTATGCTACTCTGGGTACTCTACTTAGGGAAAGAGCAACACTCCCTTAGACAGGATTTTAACATTGTGTGGCTCTAAGGACAGGTAGCCTGTGTAGCTTGTTCATGCAGCTGTAGTTAAAATTACAGTTGATCAGACAAGTGATGATTTAATATAGCAAAACATTCACGAATGTGAGCTTCTATTTGCAATGAAGTATCATCTGTGCCACCTTTATGCCCTCAGCAGCGTTTTCTTTTTCACTTCTTTCCCACAATGGGTACTGTAAAGGGCAGTTCCTGGCCAGGAGTGTTTGACCTGGTGCACAGCTGAGCTTTAAATATGATGTCAGCATTGAAAATCTTGCAAGGCCCAGTTAGGGGCGAGTATGTTTGTAACTGGTGAGCACAAGTGCCATGCTTGAGTGGACAGTGTAGAATTGAGTGAGAATATACATTAGAATTTACAGGGTCAAATCCTCCCTGAAACTGCCTGAAATGGACACTTAGCTGATTTTTCGTAAAATTCAGCCTCAGGTTTTATTACAACTTAATTGGATGGACAAAGTGTTGATGGCTTAAGAAGATTGATAACAGGAACATTAGAAATCAAAATTAAATCTACAAAGGGACTCAGCAATTTTGATGATCAAATTTTTACTCTAAGATACTCTTTCCATTTTAAACTGTGTGGAGCTATAAGAGTCCAAATTAATTTAACTGTAAAACTGGCTGTGAATCTGTTGAATTTACAGGCAGGTATTTTCTTCAGTTACTTAATAACTAATTTATTGCTCATCAGATTCTACATTATTGATTATAGCAAAACAATTGTTTAAATAATTGTGCATAGTGTTCCATTTAGATTCTTGGCTGAACAACTTTTTGTAATATTGAGACTTATAAGGCCAACAAAGTACTTTATTTAATCAGAAAGTGATTGCATTGAACATTCCCGAGTTCACCCACTCCTAGGGCTTCCACTGCCTGAATTAGTTTCCTTATTGACATGCTCTGCATCTTTTGTACCAATGAGTCATCAATGTTCAGCATAGTGTTTGCGTGTGCAAACTGTAAAGCAGGCTCTTGCAGATTATAAAGCAGACAATAAATAATGATTGTAGTGCCCATAACTCTTAAAACTGTTAATTCTGTGTTTGTATTGAACAGAACGCTGAGATCTGTATTGACTGAATAGAAGTCACATGATCATGTCAGCAAAATGAGAAAGCTATACCAGTTTAAGATTTTATGCATGATAAAATAAAAGTGGGTTATTCAGCTGCTTCTAATCAAAAATAAACATTTTTTGTGAGATTTTCATCTGATATGAAGTGTAATGTTTAAGATAATACCAGGTTGTTGCAATGTGCAAGCAATAAGATAATTTCCTGTACATTTATTTAATTTATATTCCTACATATTCAAAAGGAAACCACGCAACATGAGTTGTCTTTTTGCATCATCCATCCTTTTCCTGTGATGCCCTCATCCTGTGGTCATCTCAGAATGTTTATGTCCCTTGGATTGCACAGCAAGACTTTCCTGCGAAACCTTGTGTAAATTCAGACAAACTGCTAACAGAATGTGTGACTTTCTGAAAATGTACAAGATTCGAACTATCAGAATAATTTCTCAGATCGACACACTTTACCAAATGGCCACAAATCTACAAATAAGAAAGATCAGAAGCATACACAAACAATAGAGATTGGGTTTGAGTGAAAAAGTGTAAAGTGACAAGGACAGAAAGCCTCATAACTAAAATCTTGAATAAATAAATAAAATCAATTATACTATAAGTATGTCTGCACTTATACTGTGTCAGCCATTCTGTAATGTAAAGCCTTGGACAAAACATCTCCTACGTTTTCAGAGTGCTTCTATTAAGGCTCAGTGTAAGGTAGATGTGGCCTTCTGCAGTGCCTTTGCTTGCAGCTGAAATGTCCGTGGCTTCTCCTTCATCACTAAGCTGCTTGTGTTGTTCTTCCATAGGTTCTACATTCCAATGGCCTCCTTTTTCAAAGACCGCAAATTCCCCTCAGACGTGGTTGACGATGCTCTCCACCGCATCTCCTCCACTTCCCACTCCTCCGCCCTTAAACCCCGCCCCTCCAATCGCCACCAGGACAGAACCCCACTGGTCCTCACCTACCACTCCACCAACCTCCAGATACATTGCATCATCCTTCGACATTTCCGCCACCTCCAAACAGACCCCACCACCAAGGATATATTTCCCTCCCCTCCCCTATCAGCGTTCCGGAAAGACCACTCCCTCCGCGACTCGCTCGCCAGGTCCACACCTCCCACCAACCCAACCTCCACTCCCGGCACATTTCCCTGCAACGCAAGAAATGTAAAACTTGTGCCCACACCTCCCCCCTCACTTCCCTCCAACGCCCCAAGGGATCCTTCCATATCTGTCACAAATTC
>NC_057721.1:33588516-33592620 GCF_004010195.1 Chiloscyllium plagiosum
GGTACACCCTCCTCATTCCTGAAGAAGGGCTTATGCCCGAAACGTCGATTCTCCTGCTCCTTTGATGCTGCCTGACCTGCTGCGCTTTTCCAGCAACACATTTTTCAGCTCTGATCTCCAGCATCTGCAGTCCTCACTTTCTGCTAGGTGTCTTCATATAGTCAACCCCATTGATCCCAGAAATCAAGATCAAACTGTCAATAGAGCCTGCTCTTCATGTCTTTGCATTTTGATGTAACTCTCATGGTGTTCTGCACCACCTCTTTCATCGGGACTAGGTCCACTGCAACACCACCTATCTGAGACGATTTGCAAGATTTGTGTACTGCAGAATGGGTAGACAATGATGTATGAGTAGACTGGCTGGGTGAGGAGATTGGTTTCCTTCACCAATTCTAGAACAATATTCATGTTGTAGTGCAAGACATGTAATTTATATACATTTAACATAATCTGTTAAAGAGCTTGGATTTTAAATAAGTACATGCTAGTTTTGTTCTCTGTGTGAAGGTGTTTAATGATAAATTTGTCAGAATTTATGAAACAATGACTTTTTTAAAAAACACTAGTTTGAGGGAGAGAGCTTCTGGTGTGATAATGGGAATTTGTTTGCTGTGGGAGAGTTTTACAAGCAGATTAAACATTAAAGAGCATTAGCTTGTTTTTAGTTTGAAGAAGCGGGTTTTTTGTGACTTGGGGCAAAACTCATAGTTTGGAAAGCTTTTAGTTTCAGTTCACAGAAATCTTGGCTCATGTCAAATTTGTGAAACAGTTATTCCTTGAAAAAGGGGTTATTTCTGAAAAGAGAGGAAATAAGTTATCTTGGTGTAAGGGTTCAGCTGAAAGCTCCAGACCAAGAGTGTTTGGGTACGACTCTGAAGGGGTTATTTGAAATAAAGGAAGTTTACAATCAGTTGCGACTAATCAGTCTACCAAATCTCAAGATCAGGAATTCAAAGCAAAGCTAATTCTAACCTACAAATCTGATAGAGAAGAGAATTCTCAATCGGTGTTTGAATACTATAACATGATGGTGTTAGAATAGTTGAGTTGTATTTTACTACATGATTTGAAATTTCTCAGAAGGTATTATTTGTAAATAGTTTGATTTGTTCTATTTTATGGTCTTTTTTTCTGTACTGTTCTGTTGTAAACTTCTATTGTATTGTTAAAACCAAATCTGCAATATTACATGCTTACATTTCAGTGAAAGAGCATCAGATTAAATAAAAACAAATCAAAACATAATATCATCTGGCAAACCAGATTTCAGTCTGGGATCTGTCTTACCAAGTAAAAACCCATTCACATTTAACAACATCCTTCCTATACGAGGAAGACCAAATCTAAATACTGTACAAAAGTAGCCTACCAATGTGCTATGGAGTCGCAATATGACCTCCTAACTCCTATATTCAATGCACTAGCCAATGAATATGAGCATACCAAATGTGTTCTTCACTACCCTCTCTACCCCTATGACTCCAATCTTAAGGAAATATGCACCTGCACCCCTAGTTCTCATCAGTTAACAACATTCCCCATGGTTCTACCATAATATCCATTTTGAACAAAAGTGAATTATTTATAGATAATTGGAAGTGCCCCTTCTGATTTATCTTGGTCTCAAAATCAATGCATTTTTATGTGTTTGACTAAAACCCTGCTGGAAGCGACACACCATCTTTAACTTCACCTCAGGTTTCTTTTGTTTTATTTTTTTTCCTTCATGAAATATGATGTCACTGACAAGACTATGATTTGCTGTCCATCCCTAAGTGCCCTTGAACTGAGAAATTTACTAGGTTATTTGTGAAGACAGTTAAGAGTCTGTCACATTGTGTGGTTCTGATGAGGTAATGATGACAGGTTTCCTTTCTTAAAAGGAAATCCTTGTGAACCAAATAGGTATTAATGGCAATTGACAGTTTTCAGGTTTTTTTTTAAGACAGCCTTCAATTCCAAACTTTATTAATTGAATTTAAATTCTACCTGTTGGTGCTGTAGGATTTGAATGTGTGTCACAGATTAATCCCTGGGCCTCTGTTTTATTAGACATGTGATATTATTATGATGTTACAGTCCCTCAATCCCACCCCTCATCTCCCCTCAGCTTTGGCGCATTATCAGCACACACATTCCAGTCCGCATGCTTGAGTATATAATCCAGACTGACATTCCTGTGTGGGGTCTAGATTAGACTGGTGCTGGAAAAGCACAGCAGGCCAGGCAGCATCCGAGGAGCAGGAAAATTGACGTTTCGGGCAAAAGCTCTTCATCAGGAATGAAGACAGGGAGCCTTCGGGGTGGAGAGATAAATGGGGGGAGAAGGTAGCAAAGAGTACAATAGGTGGATGAAGATGGGGATGAAGGTGATAGGTCAGAGAGGAGGGTGGACCAGATAGGTAGGAAGGAAGATTGGCAGGTAGGACAGGTCATGAAGATGGTGCTGAGCTGGAAAGTTGGAACTGGGGTAAGGTGGGGGAACAGGAAGCGAGGAAACTGGTGAAATCCACATTGATGGCCTGGAAGTTTCCAAGGCAGAAGATGAGGCATTCTTCCTCCAGGCGTCAGGTGGTGAGGGAGTGGCAGTGGAAGAGGCCCAGGACCTGCATGTCCTTGGTAGAGTGGGAGGAGGAGTTGAAATGTTGGCCACGGGGCGGTGGGGTTGATTGGTGCAGGTTTCCTGCAGATGTTCCCTAAAGTGCTCTGCTAGAAGACGTCCTGTCTCCCCAATGTAAAGGAGACCGCATCGGGAGCAACGGATACAATAAATGACATTGGTGGATGTGCAGGTGAAACTTTGATGGATGTGGAAGGCTCCTTTGGGGCCTTGAATGGAGGTGAGGGAGGAAGTGTGGGCACAGGTTTTGCAATTCCTGCGGTGGCAGGGAGTGTGCCGGGAGAGAAGGGTGGGTTGTTCGGGGGCGTGGACCTGACCAGGTAGTCTCGGAGGCAATGGTCTTTGCGGAAGGCAGAAAGGGATGGGGAGGGAAATATATCCCTGGTGGTGGGGTCCAGTTGGAGATGGCGAAAATTTCAGAAGATGATGCGGTTTATGCAAAGGTTGATAGGGTGGAAGGTGAGGACCGGGAGGGTTCTGTCTTTGTTGCGATTGGAGGGATGGGGTTTGAGGGCAGAGGTGCAGGACATAGATGAGATGTGTTGGAGGGCATCTTCAACCACGTGGGAAGGGAAATTACGATCTTTGAAAAAGGAAGCCATCTGGTGTGTTCTGTGGTGGAACTGGTCCTCCTGGGAGTGGATATGGGGCATGTGGAGGAATTGGGAATACGGGATAGCATTTTTGCAGGAGATAGGCTGAAGAAGAGGTGTAACCCAGGTAGCTATGGGAGTCGGTGGGTTTGTAAAAAATGTCAGTTCAAGTCAGATGTCATTGATGGAGATGGAGAGGTTCAGGAAGGGGAGAGGCGTATCAGAGATGCTCCAGGTGAACTTAAGGTTAGGGTGGAATATGTTGGTGAAGTTGATGAATTGCTCAACCTCCTCGTGGGAGCACAAGGTGGCGCTGATGCAGTCATCGATGTAGCGGAGGAAAAGGTGAAGAGAGACATAGCTGGGGCCCATGCGGGTGCCCATGGCTACCCCTTTCATCTGGAGGAAGTGGGAGGATTCAAAGGAGAAATTGTTAAGGGTGAGGACCAGTTCAGCCAAACAAATGAGAGTGTTGGTGGAAGGGTACTGTTGGGGACGTTGGGAGAGGAAGAAACGGAGGGCTTGGAGGCCCTGGTCATGGCGGATGGAGGTGTAGAGGGATTGGATGTCCATGGTGAAGATGAGTCATTGGGAGCCTGGGAAACTGAGGTCTTGGAGGAGGTGGAGGGCATGGGTGGTGTCTCGAACGTATGTGGGGAGTCCTGGACTAGGGGGATTAGGACAGTATCGAGATAGGTGGTGATGAGATCGGTGGGGCAGGAGCGGGTTGAGACAATGGTCGGCCAGGGTGGTCAGGCTTGTGGATCTTGGGAAGGAGGTAGAATCAGGCAGTGCGGGGTTCCTGGACTATGAGGTTGGAAACTGGGGGTGGGAGATCTCCTGAGGTGATGAGGTTGTGTATGGTCTGGGAGATGATGGTTTGGTGAT
>NC_057721.1:33592657-33746180 GCF_004010195.1 Chiloscyllium plagiosum
TCGGTGGCAGTTGGAAATGAAGAGATCGAGGGCAGGTAATAGGCCAGCATGGGGTGTCCAGGTGGATGGAGTGTGTTGGAGGTGAGTGAAGGGGTCCTTGGAGGGTGGGTGGGAGTCCTGATTGAAAAAGTAAGCTCAGAAGCGGAGGCGGCGGAAGAAGTGTTCTACGTCACCACTGGTATTGAATTCATTGAGGCGTGCGCGGAGGGGGACTGTGTGGAACTGAGGGAGTGCTGCATTGTCAGAGGTGCTGACTTTTTGATGACATTTTAAAGCAAGGCCCTATCTATCCTCTCATCTACACATAAAAGATAACTACTCTATTTGATGAAAAGCAGTAAAATTCCCCTGGATAACATCTTCCCGAAATCAACAACAGAAACGGATTTTGATTATTATTTTATTGCCCGTTGTGCACAAATTGGCTGCTACTTTTGCTGCACTACAAAGTAAATACACTTCAAGGGCATATTTCAATGGTTGTTAGGCTCTAAAGCCACATTAAAGGCTTTATCAAATGTAATTCCTTCTTCTTTCTTTTGGCACTAGATGGAACCTTACAAACTTTGGAATCTGCGAGGAATCTGAGAAAATTGGCTGAATGGAAATTAAGCAAAGATGTAAGAGTGAGAACATTTAGAATGTGGGTCACAAGCAGAAAGACAACTACTAAAATAATTAGAATTTCTTTTTTTTCAGTCATTCTTAGAATGTGGACATAAATGGCAAGGTCATCATCTACTATCCATATCCCTGGATTTCCTTGTGAAGGTGTTGAGAGAACTCTTTCTTGAACCATAGGGTATCTTCATAAAACTGAGCATCTTAGAAGGTCAAATCAGAGGACAGTTAAGTACAAACCACATATATATGGGACTGGAATCACAGAGAGACCAAAGCAGATAAGACAGCGGATGTCCTTCCTGAAGAACTATTTGGGGCTTTATAACAATCTGAAACTTCTGTATTTTAAAACCTACTATTATTAATATTGGGCTTTTATTTCCAGATCTTTAAAAATATCTGAGATCAATTTTAAAGCACATAAGGAAGGATTTTAATTTGTATTCTATGGATTGTTAGTTTAGTCCTTCAAATTATAAGTCTAGCAGCATAATCACACATAACTAATGCTATGGAGATCACCCACAATTAGGACAAGTAATTTGGTAAAGCTAAAATTACCAAAAATAGTGGGAGAGAAGTTATGCTGAATGACTAAAAGTGCAGGCAATTGTGGTAATTACTCCATTAATGTTGCAGGCAGCCTTCTTTTCCTGTACTGTTGCTTTAATTTAAATCATCAGCAGCATGCTTTCAAAATACTTGTATGCTGCCTCCCACAGCCCAATGAACATGGAAGTAGGCTTGCAAAAAATAAACTGTTAGTGTACATTGCTTGGGCGTTATAAGTGTTGCTCAAGGGACAAAGTGGCATTCATAATATTGAACACACATTTTGGGTGACTTGCAAGAGATGTCGTGCTGGTGGTGACAATTGTGCCAATGCAGTGAATGGAAATAGAACCATGCAAAAGAAGCAAAATATTTGTCCACAGAATTTGACTTTGCCACAAAGATGGATGCTTCTTGCCCTTAAGAAAGGTAGTGATGCGTCTTCTTCTTGAACCACTAAAGGTCCGTTCAAAGCGCAACAAGTTGTTAGAAGATGGCAGAGGAGCTATGGGAGCAGCCTTTCAGCCTAAAAGCTCAGGGAGAAATTCTTGTACCTTAAGCTCAGAGAACAGCAACATGTGCAATATCTGCATGTCAGCAAAGATACTCTCACTGAAATCCACCAGCTCGTTTCATAATCTCAGTAGCCTCAGAGCAGAATTACCACTGGCTGTGAAGGTGAGTGTGCCAATGAGGCTTTGTATGTCTGGCTCTTTTCAGGCTGAAGTTATAGACATTTAGCAACATCTTGCAATTTACTGATGATTATTGTGAAAGAGGTATCACTGGAACTCTCTTTGTTTATAGCTAACTCATGCACAGGTGGATTTGCTAGGATTGCATGGTGTTCCATGTTGCTTCATTCACAAAATGGACATTACTTTAAGTACATCCATTTGAGTTCTGCCATCTATCAGAACTGAAAGAGTTCCCACTATTTCAACATCAAGCTAGAGTGTAAAAGTTGGCAGACAGATGGAGGTTAATTCCAGAGATTCTAGCAATCATTGGGTACCACCAAGTTCACTGCACCAGCTGCACTTAAGCCACCATAATAAACAAAAGGGTAACTAGTGGGTGATAAGTGCTATCAATTGACAATATAGGTAATACCCCTGGTGCACAACACATACATGGGTACTGCATACATACACTGAAAGCTATGCTGCTGCAAGAAATGCAATAGGGCAGATAGAAGTATGATGTATGATCTCTTCTAGTGGAGTTCTGTAATTTTCAGTAAACAGAATATTATCATTACTTATAGTCTGCAGCACGCTGTGTATTCCCACCATCATATCATAACCACTGCGCCATCAGGTGCACGGTTTGTAACTGAGGAGAAAGTGCATGAGTGAGGATGATACAACAGAGGAGGATGAAGAAGAAGTTCCCCCCAGTTGAAGGATCTAATTTTTTAGTGTAATTTTAAGATGAAAAGTGAAAGGATATTACCCTCAATGTTCCATGTGTTTGAGCTGGTCCACTGGATTTTTCCTGTTGAACATAAGCCTGTTTCTCTTTGATAAAGGTGGGCCTCAGGGTGATGATGGATCTTCTCTCTTCCTCTCTCCACGTGGTTGGATCTCCACTGCTAGGCCAGCTCAAGTCTTCAGTGTGAGTCTTCACTGAGTGTTCACTGAGTGAGTGGCATCCAGCTGTGTGTTCTTAACCCCAACACCTTGGACATTCCCGAATATTCTGTGGCCTTTGGCCAAAGGGCCATGGCTGGGTTCAAATTATCCAACCGGGTCATGCCAACACTGTGGCCATGCCAGAGGTGTAAAGTACACCTATTCAGGCAATCAAGATTCCAGAACATCAGATTGATGCTTCTCCAATACAGGACCCCTGACTGGTTATAACTGGTTCTCCTTGAACCTTTGTAATCTATTTGATCTTGTTTCCACTATTCTCTGTAGTCGATAGCTACTGGCTACTGATTAATCTAGTTTAGCAAATTTTCTGTCAGGCCAGAGATCTCAGGCTATGGGTCAATTTACAATGTCCTATTATGGGGCTGTGGTCACTTGAGCACAGTTCACATGAATCTGAATTTTTAAATAGAAAACACTGCTAATCTCAGACATAAAGCTTCCACCTTATTTTTGAACTGTGCTCCCGAGGAAACATCTTCCCTGTATCTACTCCATCTATCCATTTAAGTATTTTGGTAGTTTCAATGAAATCACCTTTCATGCTTTTCCTGAAAATGTTAAATGAGTATAATGATGCTCATTTGCTAAACATAGTGATTTAAGCTTACCTTTACCTTTTCAACCTGGATGTTTTCTCTTTAAATATGAACTTTTACATCTTTACTCTAAGATCTTTCTTTGGGTTTCTGATATTGATAGCTTTTTCCTGGGCTTACAATTTGGCTTCATTCATTTTCTCGCTCTGGTGAGACCATATATGGTCTTCACAAGGTTTTCAACATTTTCACTATTTTTAGCCATTTTGAGCTTCCATAGAAAGGCTTCGTATTTCTATTTTTCCTGCGGTCGTTATAACAGCTGACTGCTGTTTTCCAGGTAGCTTTCAGGTTCTGTGTGTTTTTAAGCTGATGAATGTTTAAAGATAGACTAATTTTTCTGATTAGAATGTTTTCTTTGCTTCTTCTTGAATTGACATAGGTGAGGTGCCAGAAGACTGGAGGTTGCCTAACGTGGTGCCACTATTTAAGAAAGGTGGTAAAGAAAAGCCAAGGAACTACAGCTTAGTGAGTCTGACATCAATGGTGGGCAAGTTGTTGGAGGGAATTATGACGGACAGGATTTACATGTATTTGGAAAGGCAAGGTCTGATGAGGGGTAGTCAACATGGCTTTGTGTGTGAGAAATCATGTTTCACAAAATTGATTGAGTTTTTTGAAAAAGTGAGGAAGAGGATTGCTGAGAGCAGAGTGATGGACGTGATCTATTTGGACTTCAGTAAGGTGTTCGACAAGGTTCCTCATGGCAGACCTGTGAGCAAGGTTAGATCACATGGAATACAGGAAATACTAGCCATTGGACACAGAACTGGCTCGAAGATAGATGACAAATAGATGTGGTGGAGAGTTGCTTTTCAGACTGGAGGCCTGTGACCAGTGGTGTGCCACAAAAATCGGTGCTGGGTCCACGATTGTTTGTCATTTATATAAATGATTTGGATGTGAATATAGGAGGTTTGGTTAGTAAGTTTGCAGATAAAACCAAAATTGCAGGTGTCGTGGACAGCGAAGAAGGTTACTTCAGAGTAAAATTGGATTTTGATCTGATGGATCATTGGGCTGAGGAGTGGCTCGTGGATGATGAAGATGGAGTATAATTTCGATAAATGTGAGGTGCTGCATTTTGGAAAGGCAAATCAGGACAAAACTTATACATTTAATGGTAAGGTCCTGGGTAATGTTGCTGAACAAAGAGACCATGGAGTGTACGTTCATAGTTCCTTGAAAGTGGAGTTGCAGATAGATAGAGTAGTGAAGAAGGCATTTTGTATGGTTGCTTTTATTGATCTCAGCACTGAGTATAAGAGTTGGGAGTCAAAGAGTGTGGTGCTGGAAAAGCACAGCAGGACAGGCAGCATCCAAGGTTCAGGAAAATTGACGTTTTGAGCGTAAGCCCTGATGAAGCCTGGATAAGTCCAGGTTCCTGATGAAGGCCTTATACTCAAAATGTCAATTCTCCTGCACCTCGGATGCTGCCTGACGAATGTGCTTTTCCAGCTTCACACTCTTTGACTCTGATATCCATCATCTGCTGTCCTCACTTTCTGCTGTAAGAGTTGGGAGGTGATGTTGTGACTGTGCAGGACATTAGTTAGGCCATTTTTGGAACACTGCGTACAATTCTGGTCTCCCTGCTACAAGAAGGATGTTGTGAAACATGAAAAGGTTCAGAAAAGATTTATAAGGATATTGCCAGGATTAGAGGATTTGAGCTGTAGGGAAAGACTAAATAGGCTGGAGCTATTTTCCCTAGAGCATTAGAGGCTGAGGGGTGACCTTATAGAGGTTTATAAAATCATGAGGGGCATGGATAGAATAAATGGACAAGGTTTTTTTCCCAGGTTGGGGAGTCCAAAACTAATGGGCATAGATTTAAAGTGAGAGAGAAAAGATTTAAGAGGGACCTAAGGGGCAATTTGTTCATACGGGTTGGTGCATGGCATGAGCTGCCAGAGGAAATGGTGGAGACTGGTCCAATTACAACATTTAAAAGGCACCTGGGTGGGTATATGAATGGGAAGGGTTTAGAAGGATATGGACCAAATGATGGCAAATGGGACTAAATTAATTTAGAAT
Organism: Chiloscyllium plagiosum; assembly: GCF_004010195.1. Classification (NCBI taxonomy): domain Eukaryota; kingdom Metazoa; phylum Chordata; class Chondrichthyes; order Orectolobiformes; family Hemiscylliidae; genus Chiloscyllium; species Chiloscyllium plagiosum. The sequence goes on from NC_057721.1 coordinate 33,598,125, forward strand.
ATCTAGTCGGCATGGATAAGTTGGACCGAAGCTGTTTCCATGCTGTACAACTCTATGACCCTCTGACTGCAGGATCATCATGTGTCATAGCAACATCACAGCCAAATTGTGGAGCACCTGCCTTCCAAATGGAAGGATTATTTATTGAACCAGACATTGGGAATTCAGGGCTGATGGCAGGAAATGGGAAAGTCCTTGGTGCTGTCAGCACTCCCACCAATCACTATCTCTCCCTCACCCATCATGTGGAACTGTACAGCTGTACTACATTACTGCCAACACTATTTTACTGCTTTACTTTGCTCCCACTCCTGGTCTATGGTCCTGACCCCTGCCTGTGCTCCACTCTCATCCTATGCCCTGGCTTCCAGATTCTCAATACCACCTTGTCCCTGACATGCAAGATTTTGGCCTCACTTGGGAGATTTGATTAGATTACATTACATTACAGTGTGGAAACAGGCCCTTCGGCCCAACAAGTCCACACTGACCCGCCGAAGCGCAACCCACCCATACCCCTTACCTAACACTACGGGCAATTTTAGCATGGCCAATTAAACTGACTTGCACATCTTTGGACTGTGGGAGGAAACCGGAGCACCCGGAGGAAACCCACGCAGACACGGGGAGAATGTGCAAACTCCACACAGTCAGTCGCCTGAGGCGGGAATTGAACCCGGGTCTCCGGCGCTGTGAGGCAGCAGTACTAACCACTGTGTCACCGTGCCGCCCATTTGTTGCCAGTTACTGACATCTCCGAATGCATTTGCTGTTGCTCAGGTAGCCATTTTGATTGTGATCTTCGTATTTACGTTTCAATTCATCCACAATTCACTCCATTTCAGTCAAGTGCCTTACAATTTCACCTGATGTTTATGTTCTACAAACGTGCTGACGATGCCAGAAATATAACACACAGTTTAAGTACATAGATATCCCAAAGATCATGAAGCAGAGATTCTTTATTCCACTGGGATCAGGTCTTCACATGAAAAGAAATTAAACTTAAAGGCAGTGACACAGTGGTTAGTGCTGCTGTCTCACAGCACCAGGGACCTGAATTCCAGCCTCAGGCAACTGTCTGTGTGGAGTTTGCGCATTTTCCCCGTATCAGCGTGGGTTTCCTCTAAATGCTCTAGTTTCCTCCCATAGTACAAAGATGTACAGGTTAGGTGGATTAGCCATAGGAAATGGAAGGATGGGGTGGATCTGGGTGGGATGCACTTCAGAGGGTTGGTATGTACTTGATGGGCTGAATGGCCTGCTTCCATACTGTAGGGATTCTATGATAAACCAGAAAGACAGAATATGCACATGAAATTAAGCCTCTAACTGGTTGAGGAAGTCTTGTGTCTCTCCCTCTCTTTCGTTCTCCATGCAACCTTCCTCGAACTAATGTTTTCTAAGAGTGTATACTTGAATGTGAGAGCTCTTCTGCTCAGTGCTCTTACTCACTGTCACCACCTGCTGCTGGAGGCGCTGCTATATTAAGAAAAGGTGAACAGAAATATTCTTTGTGATCCAGTTTCTTTGAGGTTAGTTTTCATAAGAAAGAACACACATTTATCCTTTAGCAGTTACTCTGCTCTTGAAAGATTATTTTAAACCCAGAAGTCATTTGCTTTGATGATCCTTTCTGCTCACCAGTCAAAGTTGACTTTCAAATAGTGGCCTAAAAAACCCAAGAGATAAAAGGGAAACTTACAGCCTTTGTGTATATGTTTGCACAGTAATGAAAAGAATATCGTTTGTAAACTGGCTTCAGCTATGACATGACCATAAAGAGCAAAGCAACAAGAAACAAGAATAATGAGCTTGAAGAAATTATTTTAAATATAATCAAATAATATTATCCAATTATAATCTAATTCTTGGACTGTCAACATGGAATAGTTTGAGGAAAGCTAATGGCTAATCTTTGAATGAAACCAATTCTGATTAGTTTAAAATTCTATGATTTGTTGACAATATGTGGGCACAGGCAACTATTTTTTCCTTATGAATCGATAAAAATAATAAATAATTTAACAGATCAGATTGCTGCATAGTAAATAAAATTTCTAGCTATTAAACAGCACTGCCAAAAAAATGAGAAAAAATCGTACCTGTTTGATTCTGCATACATGGGGATGTTTTGGTGGAGTCACTGGGCAGATTTCTGCACCTATCAATGATTTAAAGGGACTGAATATTACAAATAAATGCAGTAGAAACCAATTAAATGCCAGCAGAGAGAGTGCTGTAGGGTACAGTTTCCAACTCGAGTATAATCAAGAATTGCACTCAAATTGTGTTCAACTAGTACTGTGTGGGTTGCAATTCAAATTTCTGCTAAAATTAATTTGCATGACCTCACATTTTCCATGAACTTACAACTATGAGCTGTGAATATCTTCCTTTCTTAATGCAAAAGCAAAATTACTATAGATACTAGAACATTGAAATAAGAGCAAAATAAAATTAAAATATTCAAGAAGTGTGGCAGCATCTGTGGAAAATAACAGAATCCCACAAGAAACCTATCACAGGTGCTACTTATCCTGCTGACTACTTTCAGCACTTATTTGTTTTTATTATCATCATGTCCTTATTTATTTTTCTATTAATAAATATTTATTGATATACTTGAGTGGCAAACTGGAGCAGTTTAATAGTACTGCTGAAAATCAGTTAATCATCAAAAATAAAAATTTTCATGTATGTCCAGTTAGTTAGCATTGAGTAATATAATTTAAAACATAGAAAACAAATTTTAAACATCTCCATTTATTACTTCAGTTGGTGTCTACAAGTTAGCTCACTGGAAAATTATTTTTTTTATATTAAAATAATGTTATACCGTGATCATACTGGGCTCTGAGAGGTTGTGGCTATAATGCTGCCACCAATCTTCTCTTCAATGTATTATCTAATCAATCAGTTCAGCGATTTTATGGCACACTTCTCGAGCAGATTAGAGTTGAACCCAGCCCTCCTGGCTTAGAGGTAGGGACATTATCACTCTGGCACAATAACCCTCTATCTTTCTTTCTATGCCAGACCCAAAAGCTTGTTAATGATGAGTGACAATGCATTGACCACAGTTAAGTCTTATCAAGAAGAGACACATGAGCAAAGGCAGTTTGTTATATGATCTGATTCCATTGGGATCTCATGCAGATTGCCTGATTCTCTACACAAAGACTATTTGACATTATCATATTGCAGGGAGCTTAACTCAAATTCACCATGAACTCTTTTAGAACCATCACGCGACACAACAATTGCTTCAGCATCAAGAAATCAAACAAATTTAACTGTTTTCTCAAAACAATGAAATTAGTGCATTTTTAGTTTTGCGGACCACTTCCAGTCTGTAAAACTGAATCGTGAATTGGTATTATTCAGGTTCCATCATTTCACCCACAGTCACACCTCCCTTAGATGATTACACCCATCTTCAGTGGACAGTGGAATAAGAAGACAAGTTGAGCCTTCTACAAGACTCTTGGGTAAATCTCTGCTGTTTTTTCCCCAGGAGTAAACATAATCCTCAATGATCAAACTTAGAAATGTCTGAGTTTGTTAACTTGGATTATTGAGAATCCAAATCAGAAACTGAGATTGTTGCATCTATATAGTATCTTCCTAATCTCAGGATGTCCTGAATACTTTACAATGAAGTGAACACTTTCAAAGTGTAATTGCTGTTCTAATGTAGGAGGAATAAAAGTCACCTACACTCTTCAAGATCACACTCACACAATGAGATACTGGCAGCATATTTTGATAGTTTCTAGTGATATTCATTGAGGCGTAAATAATGGTCAATGCTGGAAAAAAACCTCTGTGTGCTGAAAGAACTGGCAGGAACCCCATGTTGTCTTTCCATAGGATTCCTGGTGCTACCTCAAGCTGATTGACACTTAAACATGAATGTGGCAGGCCTCCAACTGAATGTAGGCCCTAATCAGGTGGAAACACTCTCTTCAAAAGCTGTGAACCAATCAGAGGCCAGCAGCTTTGCACGACCATCATCACTATCAGGTCTGTGGCCATTGTCAGTAAGATCTACTCAGAGACTCAGTAACTGTGGGATAGAATGAATCCCTCCTCAGGGAGAAAGTACAGCCATTAGATTGAGGTAGGTGTCAACATGAAAGGCATCGGGATGGATTCCTGTGCCCATGTTGGCCTGCTTCTTGACGTCACGTCCCTTGATTGGCCAGAAAATGTATTTGAAGAAGAGGACCCCCTTCCTGCAGAAGGCTACACTTCTAACATTGTAGCATTTCTGTGATTTTATACTGATTCTTGCAGAATCAGACATGCAGGGAACAGGCTAGAAAGCCTGCATTCAAAAATAAATGAATATAATATGATTTGTGACTATTATCTATGACCTATAAAAAAAAACTAGGAATGATCATTGTAAATACCAAATTTGATGTTTTTATGTCAACTAACAAATGTAAAGATACAATTGAAGCCTACTATTGCAAAGATTATTGTGTTTATTTCATTAAAATAATTAGAATGCATCACTCTCACTAAACGCACTGTTAAATAAAATGGAAGCCATAGAATTTCCCAACAGTCAAATGCAAATAATTTGTCAGTAACCTTGCAGTTAAATTGATACAATCAGTAACTTGCTGTGTGAACTCTGCTTTACATCAATGGCATGAACTACGCTGATAATCATTTGATGGCTCATGTTCAGAACTGAATAAAAACAGATGTTGAGGTAAAGGGTTAAAAATCATGAATTCAATATAATGGGGAGATATTCAACTCTTAAACATTTATTTCTCAACAGTTGAAATTCAGTTTGGTGTAAAGATAGGGAAGTTGAAACTTTATTGCTGGAACAGCACAGCAGGTCAGGCAGCATCCAGGGAACAGGAGATTCGACGTTTCGGGCACAGATCCTTCCTGAAGAAGGGCCTGTGCCCAAAACGTCGAATCTCCTGTACCCTGGATGCTGCCTGACCTGCTGTGCTGTTCCAGCAATAAAGTTTCAACTTTGATCTCCAGCATCTGCAGTCCTCACTTTCTCCGTAAAGATAGGGAAGTCTTGGCCTCCCCACTGAGGTGTAATTTATTTTTCAGATAGGTCTGAAAGTGGGCAAGAAGGATGTCCATCTGAGTTTACTGAAACAAAGGCTAGTTGTCAGTACTAATTCCAGTTATTCCATACCTATTTTTCAGCAGTTACATTTCTATACCAATTCCTTGTAAGATTATTGTCTCATCTGGTTTTGAAATAGTAAAAGCATAGAGTTAATGCTTTTTCTTTTTATGCTTAATAGAATCCAGTAATCAGACTGCTGCTTTGTAATCATTTCCTGACAAGAAGCAGCTGGAGAAGCTTGGACTCCTAGTTTCAGAGCTGGAGCAGTAGCTGGCTTCCCTGTAGTATATCCATAAGGATGAAAACTATGTTCATTGCTAATTTCTCTGTATTCTCACTGTGCAGTTTAGGATTATGTAGGCAGTTTGGGAATGGGTTACTTCTAGACAGTCAAGGAGGACCAGGAAGGTTATGCAGGAATTGTTTGAGTAGATCTTGCACTAAAACAAATAGAGTTAAAAATCACACAATGCCAGGTTATGGTCCAACATGTTTATTTGGAAGCACTAGCTTTTGAAGCACTGCTCCTTCATCAAGTGGCTGTGGAGTGTAAGATCGTAGAACACAGAATTTATAGCAAAAAACAATGTTTTTTTGCTATAAATTCTGTGTCTTATGATCTTATACTTCACAATCACCTGATGAAGGAGCAGTGCTCTGAAGGCTAATGCTTCCAAATAAACATGTTAGACCATAACCTGGCGTTGTGTGATTTTTAACTTTGTCCACCCCAAGTTAAAACAAATAGGTGAGAGTATAGTTTAGAACCACTTCCATGGCAACATGGTGACTCAGCTGTACAAGACAGCAGGAATACCATTTGTAAATATTGATGGGAATTCTATAGTAAGAAGAACAGACAGATATTTCAGTAACTGTCGACATGAATCCAGGATGTTATTTCTGCTGACTAGGATGTTGCCCAATGCATTTCAAACTGGTGCATTGTAATACATTAAACACAATAAATGCAGTTGGTGAGGCTGCCATGCAAATAATTACATGTGAATTTGATGTTGTGACAAAATGATGATGTGGCTTGAAAAGGGGCAGCTCTGGCCACTAAACATTCCTGACTGGTGGTGCTGGCATGATTGATTAAGGAAAATATTATAATACTGGAGGAGGTGAATCACTCAGTGGTGTCAAGCATAGAGTTTATTTGGATAGAGCTATAGGCTACCAATTGGTGGGAAAGAAATAGGGAAGTAAATTTGCAGGAAAATTACAGAAACCTGCAAAGTCTATACATTAATGATAATGCGATTTTCAATCACCTTAACCCAGGCTGAGTAAATATACAGTATGGAGAAGCCAAAGAGATTCCACTGTGTGTCCACTTTAATGTGACAGCATTGTTTTAGTTTAATAAGGGTAGATGCTTTCCTGATTCTGATTCTTGCTAATGAGGTGGAACAAGAAGATCAAATGTCATTTGGGGAGTTTTAGGAAACAGTGATCATGGCATCAAGATTCAGGTTAGCCATGAAAAAGGTCGAGAAGCAATTAAAACAAAAATGCTAAACTGGAGGGAGATTAATTTTGGTGGAGTGAGAATGAATCGATCCCATTTAAAAAATCAGAAGATTATTGGAACATTGGGCTGCATTTAAGATAAAATGGTTGAGGCAAATGCCCATGAACAGCAATATTGTGAATAGAAAAGAGAATAATGATCAATTCAAGGGGATGAGGCTTGTAAAAAGAGCAGCTGTGTGATAGATTCAATTTAATATTAAGAAATATGAATGATATATTTTGGTAAAAAGCAATATAAAATAAAGGGCACAAACCTGATATAGTTCAGGAAAAGGAAAAGCTGTTGTTCTATGTACATATATACGCTTTCCATTGAAGATTGCAGGGCAGGCAGAAGTGGTTAAAATGGCATTCTGCATTCTATATTTCCTAAATTGATAAGAGTACAAAAACAAATAAGTTATAATAAATTTGAATAAAACTCATCCTCAACTCAAATAATTGCATTGAGTACTAGATACCACACTTTCTAAAGAATGTGAAGGCTTTAGAGAAGGGGCAGAAATGACTTACACAATGGACTACATGGATAGTTTGGGGAAGCTGGAATTCTGTTTCAAACTAAAAGACTGAGTGGAGATTTGATATAAATATTTGAAATCATGAAGGGATTTAGTCAGTAGACAGAGAAAAACTGTTCATCCTGATAGAAATATCAGGAGCCAGAGATTTGCCAAAATAAACAATGGCAACATGAGAAAATTTCCTCATAAGCAGCAATTGATTCAGAATGCACTACCTGAAGACAGTGGTGAAGACAGGTTCAATAGGGGCTTTCAATAAGTGAAAAGCAATTTGAAAGGGCTGGTGAGTAAGATTAACAAAAGTGTTTTTGCAAAGAGCCGGTGTGCATACAACAGGCCAATTGGCCTACTTCTGTGTTGTGACCATTCTGTTTTCTATGATTATTTTGTACTCCTGTACCTACACCTTCCACTATATTTTTAAAACATGTTTTATGTCTGAGATTCCCAAATTATTTTAATGTAGCTAACAGCTTTTGTTCCCAATCATTTTGATGTGTAGACAGGTTATTCCCTCTGCCCAATAGATCATGGACATTAGAATTAAGGCCACAAAGGATCATAGGTATCTCTCTCTGTTTGAGGGATTCAATAGGTTGGAGGGCACCACTTGGCATCAAGCCTAGAACAAGGTAAGGAATCAGTTCTCCATGAAGTACTGCGGTATTGAACTCATGCTGTTGACATTATATTACATTATATTTTAGCCAGCCCAACTAACTGACTCCATAGGTTTAAGATTATTGAAAAAAGATTTAGAAGAGAGATAAGTAGGATTTTCATCACTCCAAAGATTGTCAATATCTGGTACACAATCTGCAAAAGTGTTAGAATCAACTTTTAACTTTAATTAACTTTAATACAAAGTTATACATATAATTGAGCCTGAGGAATTTACAGCTTTATAAAATAAAAGCTGGTATGTGGGTCTACAGATGACTACTCTTTCAAAGAATCGGCACAGACAGGACAGACTGTATGGTTTATTTCTATGCTGTAAAGTTTTATAATAATTTACTTTACATCATTTATATTTAATGTCAAGAGATCTCCAGTAGCAGGTGGCAATGGTGATGGAGGGAACTGAGCAAGGGAGTGGAGAAATTTTCTAGGATCTCCACTGGCAGGTGCCGAGAGTGAGGAGGACAGCCGGAGATGTTGAATAGACTCTGACTGGACAAAATATATGTTCTTCATGGAGAAAGGATCGATGAGAAGGGAGAGCAGACAGGCAAAAGAGTTCTTCAGCCCAATATAAACTACATAATCATTCCATGTATATCATGTAAATAGTTCCTTATTTATCCTTAATTTCCCTTCTTGTCTATATTGATCCGATGCAAATGGAAAAAAGGTTCCTTGTTTCAGGATCTCTGGTTGTTCATGTGTTCAAGCCTCACATTACGTTGAAATTCTGCAAAAACAGCAAATGTAAAAAATGTTAATGTTTAATTGCAAAAAAAATATAAGCATTTAAAGGGTTAATGATCTTTTTTTATGGATATTGAATTTTGTTGAAATATTCTTCCAACATTGTTACAATCATCACATCGTCTCTTAGTGTTTACTGATCTATGACTCAGAGTTCCTGTGTGGGCAGTAGATTGCATATTACCTTCATGAAAACAAAGTTGATTCTGGGATGTAATATTATGCTATTCTGTATTTCTCAGTCTACCTTACAGCCTAGATCACAAAATATTCTCATAGAGAGCTCTAGTGACCATAATTTGCTCGATTTTTTTTATAGTTTTCCATATTTATAGACTAGATTTGTGATTTGAGCATAAGATTGTTTAATATCTGTAAGTATTCTTCTGTCCATAATATTAACTAAATAATTATCATGTTTAAACTAAATAGGATAGTGGTTCCATTGAAAAAGTTGATAAAGGTCACAGGAATGTATGCGGGAGTTGTCTCTTAATGTTGTCAAGAATAATTGACCCTAGGTTTAAATCACGTTAAGTACAACCAAAAAAGTAGAATGATCATATCTGCAACAACACATCAATTTTTTTTTGCCTGTGTTTGTAAATCCATTGTGATTCCATGGATCAGTGTGAATATGTTGGTTAACACATGGACTCTTAGTATACCGTAAAGTTCAGTCATCAATTATATCTTCAAATGTCTGCTTGATCAGCTTCCAGACACCTCAGCACACAACTGTCTGAAATCCAACATGGATATGCAAATCAAGGGTGGACTCTTACTGTCTTTGAAAATAACACTTTCTTGAGAGAAATACAGTCTTGACCTTACTGAATTGTGAATCCCATCTGTCACAGCAATGTTCCGAGAGACAACCAGTAAACAGGCTGCTTCTCGGGGTTTCATTTATTTAAGGACAATGGGTGGGTTTCTGAGATTGCAGGCCCAATCTGAGGACCTGACTCTTCAGAATGCTATCAGGCCCAAAGGAAGGTGTGGGCACTGCTCAGGCAGCAAAGAAAATGCAAAAGTACCTCAACATGCCCTTGGAGGTGTGCATGAAATACAAAAGTTATGCATGTTGTAGGAGATACTTGCAGCTGGCACCTGGTCCTCCTGGGATCTTCCACCAATCTTCCTTGTAACACTAGGGTATAAATTTACTCATGAGAAGTGGTGAAAGATTAACCACTGACAAGTCTTCGACAAAACATGCACTTTCTTAAGGAACAAGAAAGGTTTACTGCATAATAGTGAGATAGCAGGTCATGTTAGTTTAAACCTGGTTAACTATAGATAAGAGATTTTGTTATATCTTAAGAAATAGTAATGAGGAGTGGAATCATCCGAGAACTGTTGGCCAATGCAAGAAATTTGGGAAGACCAGGTGTGATGACCAGCAAGAACATTCTCGACTTTGAGACCAAAATGTTAAATTTTCCAACCAATATCGGAGCAAGACTGCATTGGGTGGAAGAAGCCCATTAACATGGATTATCACCCATTAGCAGCCTCATCATTACTTAAGTTCACCACACTAATATACAGTACCTATTTTCTACCACTGACAGGATGAAAATTAGATACCGACAATTCCCAATATGAGATTCAGAATGTGTACCTGGAGACTCTAGATTTCTGTTTGCTCCTCTGGATATACAACTGGGACAGATGGCAACTAAATCTCAGGGCATACCTCATGGGCAGTGACTGCACATAGCCCATGTCTACAGACCTTGTCACCTGAAACAGACCGGCCTCACCATAACAGCAGGATCGATCACCAATCTACTTACAGTATACTTCTGAATCTTAATGCAGGAATTTGGAGCATGCCAGCGCCTATCATTGGCATGCTACTGCAAGGATACTTTGCATGCAGGGACAGGCACCCAGCTCCTGGATTGGATCAGGGTGCGTCCCAGGACTGCATACTTATTCTCTTGGCACTCATTGATTTTGAGACTATTTTGATGCTCACAACATCCCTGCCTTGCCTTGCATTGCTCTGCCTTTTTTGCATTTTGCCCCAACAGCCTGACTTAACAGCCTCACAATTCTTCTGTCTTGTCTTGCTTTTCATCATGAACACAAAGGCAGGCAGCTTGTCATGGTCAGTAATTATTCATCAAAGATGTGAACACATTGGTGCAGGACTATGCTATATCAGTGTTACACATGACCCACGTCCATGCACGTATGCACTAAACACACTCCATGTGCTTCAACTAAACAGTCATGTCTCAAAGTCAAAGGAGAGGAGGCACCAATTAAGTCAAGGAGATATCTTTCAGTCAGACAGGTATGGCACAGTAAGTTGGGCCAGCTTCTGATGTTGGTCTTGGTAGGGGCTTGGGCATAGACAGTCAGAGAAGTCAGGGTCAGGGGGTGAGTCCTTCTACAGTGCAGGAAGTGGGCCATTGTCAACCTTGTGCGTCTTGTAGAACAAATCCAGGAAGTTGACAGAAAAGAGTCAAAAGTTGGGCTAAGTCAGTCCATAGGGTCCATCCACTGAAAGCCAAGCGGAGCTGGTTCGTAAGCCAAAGCAATGGAACGAAAGCTTAATTTTGGATAGTAGGCAGCCTGTTGACATATAGTTTAAAGGGGAAGCAACTCAATGTACGAGTGGTGGAGACAATAGTACATTGAAGGTAAGGGGATCATGCAGAAGGTGTGAGTGACAATCATGATGTGGAGTTGCCGGTTTAGGAGTGGGCCAGACAAAATCAGAAATCACATGACACCAGGTTATAATCCAGCAAGTTTACTTGAAACCACAAGACTTCACTTGGCGAAAGGGGTATGTTCTGAAAGATTGTAATTTTAAATATGTCTTTTGGACTATAATCTGATGTCATGTGATTTCTGACTGAGTGACAGTCAGCAGCAGTCTAGATTCCATGGAGATCAGTGGACTATTGAATCTGGCATGTTCACTCGATATTCCAGCAGCTATAGGTGTAGGGGGACGAGGTATGGGTGTTAGTAAAGTGAAGAGATGAAGATTTGAATGAAGATGAAAGTTGGGTGGGGATTTGGGAAGTTCAAAGTCTATGAATTTGAGGCGGAGGGATTCCAAGAAAGGAATGTTTGCGTTTGGAGGTCCACCAATAATATATAGATCTGTATGCAGTTTTGGTCTTCATATTTAAGAAAGAAGATACTGGCATTCGAGATGTTCAAAAGAGATTGATTGAGCTAATTTCTGGGAGGAAGGGGTTGACTTATCAAGAATGACTAAACACATTAGATCTTTTTCATTTGTGTTTAGAAGAATGAAGAGCGATATTATTGGAACATGAAAAATTCCACGGAAGCTCGACACTAGTGAAGAAACCTTGACGTTGGGGATGCAGAATAAAGGAACATTCATTTATATATATTGTGAAAGAATTTCGTCTTTTAGAAGGTAGTTAAGATTTGGATGTCTCAAGCCCAGAGAATTATGGAGGCTAGATCACCGAAAGTATTTAAAGAGGAGATAAATAAACTATTGAAATATGGGGAGCTAGGCTATGGAGAACAGGCACAAAAGAGAGGTTGAGACCCTGGGCAAATCAACCATGATCCTTCGAATGGCAAGGTAGGCTTGAGGGGTCAAATGGTCTACTCCTGCTCTGATTTCTTATGTTCTTATGTTCAGACAAGAAGAAGGCAATGACTGTGGAGGATCTAACCATCTTCGATTGATGGTCACAGCATGACTATCACTGAATTCCTTACTATTAACAATCATAGGAGTTATCTTTGACTAGAAACTGAACAGGCTATTTGTATACATATTGCAGCCCTCGAGCAGAAATTCATGGAGGCCTGCTTTCTCACGTTACACTACCTTATGGAGTAGTTGCCCTCAAATAATACATAAACAATTGCCTCTTTCTAATGAACAACAATGGTCTTTTCTCAGCTATGGTTCCATACCACAAGAATAGGTCAGAAACTGGGAATTCCATGGTGAGTAACACATCTCCAAATTCCCCAAAGCCTGTCCTCCATTTACAAATTCTCTCTAACAGCATTGTCAGTGTGTCTACTAACACATGAACTGCATTAGCTCAAGAAAATAATTCACCAGCACCTTTTCAAGATGAATTAGGGATGATCAACAAATTCTGGCCTTGCCAATTATACCCACATCACACGAAAGAATGGAACAACATTGTGTAGATAGCTCACTCTACACTTTGCTTGATATTTCATCTGTTTTTACACAATACATTCAATCAGGTGTGGCATGCCGGCTTAATGGTAAGTGAAGGATGCTTTGAACAATGTGATGGTTTCTCTGAAGCTAACGGTCCACAGTGTATTAAATTAGATCTTTTCTTTACTTTGTCCCACACAGCACTATCATTTTGTCATCCTATGTGGTAAAACATGTCCTATGTAAATGCAAGTTTGTCTTCTCTAGAACTTTGGATTATGATAAATTTCATAAAACTGACAGATTAATCATGTGAGTAATTGTCATTAGAATTTGATTCAGACCAAGATTTATAATTAAAACCTTCAGGACTTGGCCAATGGTGAACCTAACAAGTATTATTGATGGTAGGTATTTAAGTCTTCTACCAAGAGTGCACTTTGTTTCTTTTAGTGCTTTTTAAAAAATGTGTTCACAAATGAGGAATATTGGATTGAATTTAATATTTTCTTTGCTAAGTGCCAGTTGTGTTGAGATTTTTGGAGGTTTTTGGATGTGAAGCCTAATGAGTTTCGCACCACATCTTGGTGTCCAATATGGAGATCCTTTAGAGCAAACAGTGAGCTGAAGTCACCAGATACCTGTGCTGACTTCCGTGGTAAGAAATCTTGATGTCTAGTTTACTTGGCATGATTGTTAAGATAGGAAGCTGAATAGTGATGAGGCAACACAATGAATAAGGTGTTTAGTGAGTGTTCAGCAACTTGCGGCTGTCAAGGAAGAAGCTCTCCTTACAGTCCAATAGATGCATAAAATAAAGAGTGAGATGCTCCAGATGTCAAGCTAGGCCTTGCCAGACTTCCTGCATGATTCCATTGCTAACAATTGGCCAATGTTTCAATATTGCTGGGTTAGATACAGAAAAATCATACAAAATTCTCAGTCCTGGTTATTTTCCTTCTATTTCATTTTCACTGTGATACTTTTATCAGCAATTGACACAAAGAAGCAAAATGGTTGGAGAACTTTAGATTGTTGCAAAAGTGCAGAATGAAAGCTCAGATAACAAATCCTCAGAACTGATGCTGACAGTTTAATATTCATAAAACAAACCTCTGTTCTGACTGAGCCTTTATGGTGTAAGTCAACTTGTTAACTTATGCACAAAATTGTGGATCGCAGAACTTAAAAATCTTATAGCATCATATAAAGAGCCAATTTCTTAAATTCTTCAAATGCATAAGGTCACAACCTTCCTGTTTTGCATTGAAGTGGGAGATCAAGCTACCAAAAATCTGCACTGTTTGTGTGTTACACTGAAAGCCTTCATGTGGCATGCTATTTCGAATAGTAATTGTACTCTACCCCCCCCCCCCCCCCCCCCCCCCCCCCCCCACCCCCCTTGGGATAAACTAATTACTAGTGCCTGGATTGTCTTGGGTTTTACAATGTTACTGCACTTATACCACATACTGTGGCATGTTATCATTGATAATAGTGAGACACATACAGTAATTATTGTTACCCAGAATGTTCAAGATACTGCTAAACAGTTGTAATGGAATGCCGCATATGGACAAAAACACCAATTAGATTAATTATTAGATCTCAGCTATTCATGATATTGTCTGTCTGTCACACTGTTTTATTTGTAAATATGTCATACATGGTACCTTCATGATTTCTAACATGACAGTTATCTTTCAAGATAGACAAAAAGAAGTTATGTGAGGTAATAAGCTCGTCACAAAGTGAATGCAGAAGGAAGGATACCACAAGAATCTGTTCTCGCTGTTATTTGTTTCAACATGCTTACAAATAATCTGTTCACAATAATATCCAGATCTTTTAACTGCACTGCAGATCCACCTGGCTTTCAAAGGCAGTGAGGTAATTTTCACTAGTAGTCGTATTGTAAATCAGGAAATAATGGATTATCAGTTTAAAGGTTGTATATCTCTCGACTTTTATTTCCATTGAAAACGTCAGGATATCTGAATCAAGGTATAGCACCAATTAGTGACCACTGCAAAAATGAAAACTTTGGGCTCATCTGCAGAAAATCGTGTTATACTTCTCCCTACAAACAAGGGCAAATACTTCATTAGCAGCTTTCCACAGCTATCCCTGAATGGTGGAATATCCACTCTGTACTAAATAATACCATCCCTGATGGATTAGTACTGCAAAACAGGCACATTTTACACACATGGAGTGACAACCAACCCCCATTAGGTTGTAGATGTGTGGATGGGTAGACAGGTTATCTTAGCGTCTGTGAAATCTGTCTGGATTGAACTGTAATCATGTACAAAGGTCCTTCTTGGCTTGTCTTCGTCATAGAATCTCTATAGTGTAGAAGCAGATCATTTGGCACACACCAACCTCCATACAGAATCCCACCCAGACCACCCCCATCCTGTAACCCTGTATTTTACAATGGCTAATCCACCTTACCTACACATCCATAGATATTATGGGAAATTTAACATGGCTAATCCACCTAACTTGCACATTTTTGGATTGTGGGAGGAATCCGGAGCACCAAGAGGAAACCCACGCAGACACAGAGAGAATGTACAAACTTCACACAGATAGTTACCCAAGGCTGGAGTCGAACCCAGGTACCTAGTGCTGTGAGCCACCATGTCACCTCAATGTGACATCTCCCATGTATATCTCGAAATTTGGTTCAAAGTGGGATTCAACTGATATATGTTTTAAGTTGAATTTTAAATTTATACAATAGCTTTAAAGCAGATTAAAATTGCCTAATTAAAAGAGGCATCTGCAAAATGGTGACTGTTGTCATTTAAGCACCTGAATTCCCTTGTCTAAAACAGTTACTGATCACAGCAGCTAAAAAGTGACTCCAAACAGCTCCATATAAGAAGGGAACTTTGGCACTGCATGTTCAGGAAGGAGCACAGTCAGATTAAGAAGAGACTTCAGCTAAAAGAGACAAAGGCCAAGTGAGTATATTTGGAAATTTGGTTTAAAGTGGGAATTTGGTATAGATGTGGAAAGAGGATCTCTAAGTGAGGTGTACTGTAGGAAGTATCCAGAGCAAGAGATGAGCACGAGGTGATACAAGAAGGGGATCAAAAGGCTGACCTGCAGGAGAGTGACTTCATCAATCAGAATGTGTCACAAGTGCAAAGAAAGCAGATGATTGTTGAAGAGGATTGGTGAATAGTTCTAGTCTTTAAGGAAGGTATGCAGCTTTTGTTTTGATCTCTATTCATTTTTTCTCTCTTTTCTTAAAAATGGATGGTTAAGTATAAGATTGGTATGTATTTTAAGTAAAATTAATTCCAAGAATGTGCAAAGAGTAGAGATTTTACAATAGTTAATAAAGTATAAGTAATATGATAATGATAGTATGATGGGTAATGTGTTTCTGTTACAGCTTATAGGAGCTGCTGGACACCAATGTGATACAGAGTGGACTTATCTGTAATACGTATTTGCAGCTCAAGAAAGTTTGGATCCAAGTTATGGCGTTAGAAGTTGCACAATGAAATGGACAGTTACTTTGCTCCAGAAGACAGTCCCACCCCTCAGACTAGACAATTCAAACTTGAACCGTGTTCAGAGTCAGGAAGGGGTGACTGCAGGTAAGGCTGGTATGTGAAGATATGGGATACATGGAGCCACAGCTCCAGCAATTATCTAACAGTTATTGGGGTTTTGCAAATTTGTGAGAATGGAGGGGATTTCAGGAAGGGTGTATGAACTTACCCCAGCACGGGGTACAGGAAACCCTTCTAGTTGTGGGAGAAGATAGGAATGTAGTAGGGGACAGAATAAATGGAGCCCTGCAGCTATGAATGTTAATCCCAAAGGCTGCATTGTTTGCCCAGTGCCAGTGATAAAGACATCTCTTCAGAACTGGAGAGGAATATGGAGAGGGAGGGGAAGGATCGAAGCTGTCATTGCCCACATTGTTGTGAACAACATTGGTAGGACTGGAAAGGTAATTTTGTTGAAAGAAGTTAAACAATTAAGAGCTAGATTATAAAGCAGACCTGTCAAGGTCATAATCCGAAGCTTACAACTTGAGCCATGGGCAATCTGGCATAGAGTAAGTAACATAAAGGCATACTATATATGTTAAGGCTATATTTTATCTGGTAATGTTTAATAAATGATCTCAGAGTAAAGGATCCCCTGGAAAACAGCAACATGGGAGATTTTGATATTCAATTTGAGAGTGACAAACTTAGGTTGGAAACAATTGTGTTGCCCTAAAATATGTATAGTTATAAATGAATAGAGTGAACTCGGGAAGGAAGTTTATCAGAAAAGATGGTTGAGGAACAATGGCGGTGCTTAAGTATATAGTTTATGACACAGAACAAATATATATTCCAGTGAAGGAAAAGGATTTGAGAAAGGGATAAATAAATTGTGGTTAGCATCAAACTGAAGGAAATGAATGTATAGTTTGGCAAATATTGGCAGGAAGTAATAAGTTTGGGAACATTTTAAAAACCAACAAAATAAGACCAAAAAAAAGAGAGACAAAAATAATTGAAGGTAAATTAACAAGTAACAAGACAGACAGACAACAACAGATTCTTGAAAGGAAGCAGAGGCCAAAGTGAAATAAACATTTTAGAGAATGAGGCTGGGGAAATAATCATGGAAAACCAGAAAATAGCAGAATAATGGAATAGCTCATTTAGACCAGTTTTCATGGTAGAAGACATTAATGACTTTTCAAAAATGCTAAATAGTCGTGTGGAAACAGTGGGTTACTGGTAAGAGAAATAAGATGAAAGCAACAGTTTTCTAATCACATTCTGGTCACCTTTTGGGAGAAAGCAATGGATGTATATGCTGTTTCACATTTTCATGAGATGGATAGCTATCTTCCAAAATTTGGAACTGCACTGGATGATCTGCTAATTTAAGGATGTGGAATTATAATGGAAGAAGCCCTTCCTGACTACTATCAAAATTCATTGTAACTGCTAGACAGAGTTCATCAGATAAACTTGAAGCTGAACAAGAAAACGTTTGCATCAAAGAAGGTCAAAATCAAGTATATTAGGCAATGTAGAGACAGCAAAATGTCTTCACCAGAACACTAAACATTGATGGTGCAGGAATGCAGGCTGTTTACTCCCTGGCCATTGTGCAGTATTGATTCTCATTGTGCGCTGCACCTACCTGAAACCACCACTGCTAGGGACCAATCTAAGATAGACCTTCCTGTACATGCCTCCAGCTGAACAGTGGGCTATGTTGAAGGGCAGGGTGCCCAATGTGTCACAGTAAGCCAATGTCATGTATGTGTGTTGATAACCCTACTCCCACATGATGTAGTTGGTGCTCATTGCATATCCAACACCACATCCCATCCTTAGCATCAAGGAACGATGTCATATGGAGCAACGGGGGATCTAGGCCCTACACAGAGACACAGATAACCACAAGAAAGGGGAAAACAATCCTTCATTGCAAAGTCAAACTATGTCATAAGCGTCAGTCATGGGCCCCATTGCCCTCACAAAATCTTTTGTTTCTCCATCCTTCCCCTTGCACATCACTCAGCTCCCTTCCTGTGTAGATGGGGAGGAAAGCAGTGCCTCATTAATGGACCCTATTGGCCCTGAAGGTTTGGTGAGGTGATCCCAGGGCAATTTTGTCTAGACAGGAGACACATCCAAAATTTGAACATTCAAGGATTGGATGGGTCAGACAGGGTGGAGGTACTTCAGCACTTCTGGCTAATTCTGTGGAGTGTACATTGATAAAGGGCCTGTTTGGCTCTTCTAGCACTGCCCTGTATCCATGTGAGGGCAGGATACCTGGGCAATGGCTGAGGACCAATCTTTGGGGTGGTGGAGCGCAGATGTGGGCAACTCTCCAGCGTGCCCTGAGGGTGCTCGGCCTGTCTGTCCATCAGAGTCTCCAATCTGTTGATGGAAGGAGTCAGACAGACACTAAGTTGCCTGCATTCCTCCAGCTTCTCAGTGAGGAGAGTTATAGCATTCTAAACACCTGCTAACTCTCTTCATCTCTGAACATGTGTACTGTTCCTGTGTTCCATCACATCAACCAGAGTCTCCAGGTCCCTCTCAGAGAACCTCAGTGCCAACTTGCCCTTATCAACCATCTCCATCCAGTCACCAATCACGGGCATGGCAGATGCCAGCACTTCTCCAGGTACACTTTACATTCATGAAGATGGCACAGATATAAGCTATCCTGGTGTTCTAGTGGATGTGTGACAAGTTCCTCTGGGAATTATGTGTCATAAGATGGGATGAGAATGGACATAATTCACACCAGTGGGTCAGCAGCACCAAATAAAACAGTAAATGTGGTAAGATACAGAGAGAAACATACCTGTCTAATAATGAGTTTCACTCCATCAAACTTGACGTGATTCGCAATGCTAAAAATACCTAAAATTTCATCCTCTATAACTTTTTGAAGCAGTAAGGAGGTTAACTTTTGAGACAGATTGGTGTCACAGGTTTTCGACTATGTGGAAAAAATATCCTATTGACATCCTCTAGATTTGTTCAGCTTTGATTTGTTACAGACCTGCGTGTATAGTACACTCTGAGCATCCAGAAAGCAATCAGTGTCTCTCACCATTTCTCTCTGAGTGAAAAATCAAAAGCCTAGACACTGCAAAGAAAATATTCAAATATATTAGAAAACCTAGATCCAGCTCCTGAGTCAAAGACCAAGCATTGTTTTGCAGACAACACAGTGATAACTTCATTTTAAAATATCCAAAGAATGTGAGATAAAACTTATCCTTTCTTTGTGGTATGGACTTCACATCTGTAGAATTTGTTTTCCCTGTCTATATTATTGCACCTTTAATATTTCTGTCAAACCATCTGTTTCCTTCTTATTGGTGAATGTATGTGTGTGTCTTTGGGAATTTAAATGGGGTATGGTTTAAGTCACACATTAGTAAATTTGTGATTTTTTTGTGCTGTTTGTTAAAGAACAAGTATTTTTGCAATAATAAAAACTCAATACCCAAACCTAGTATAAATTACTTTTGCCCTGAATAGCACCTCTTTTTTGTCAACTACACTGCAGGCTAATGGACTATTACTAATAACAAGGATTGGTGGCTCTGTATCGACCTACAGTATCTCAGATGGTTTCAGTAGATCAATCAAAGTATGTATCAACCATAACTGGCCTTGGTCAGCCTATTTTCAATTTCTGACATCGAATAAATTTCTCCACATATGGCAGATAACAATCCAGATTCAGGAAGCCTCTTTAATGGTTGCCTGGTCATTTCTTCTCAGTGTGAATTTGCCTTCCGCAGGATATTTTACTTGATACAGCAATGCTTATGTTATATCCTATTACATAAGAAGTTAGAAATAAATATTGAAGTATTGAAGCATCCAACAGAAGTTTACTGCAGATCAATATTATGTGCAAACATTAATTTCCTAAGGCACAAAAATGTCTGAGCTTGTATTAAGCAGTGAGTCTACAGCAAAGGAGCATGCTTCCAGTAGAATGTCATGCTTGAGGTGATCTGAAGTAAGATGGAATGTGAGATTAATATGCCCTCAAGTTGTTTGCTATATTGATATTATGAGTATTTTGCAAGAGGTATACTGACCATGAGACAGCACATGACATTTTTCTGAGGACAGTGTTTGTTATGAGTTTCACTGATTAATTAGAATTGTTTTAGATTATATTATCGAGGATTGTGTTAAATTGCATTCACAGTTTAAAACATTTTCAAATAAAAACTGCTAACAAAGTACTTAAATCTTAATTCCATAAGTTTTCATATAAATCTTTCATTCATAATCAGCAGATATATCCTTGGCAATCATGTAAGGATAGTTGTGATGAAGAACCACTTTTTTTCTGATAATTAAATGAAATAAATTATTTAAAGTCATTTTCAAATAAGCAGAACATGGAAATGAAAATTAGAATGAAGAAAATGAGCAATTATTAAAATTGGAACCTGCAATAATGAGTTGCATGCATCCGTCTTTTGTTTTTAATGCTTGTAAAAGGCAGGCAATGTGAAGCTTTAAAGATGCTACTGAAACACATTTTTTGAGCTGAATTGTTTTTATCCTAGGTTACATGATTAATTTGATTTTGATCTTTGTAATGAAGTCACATGTTATATACACATCTTGTGGGAACCGTAGTCGAATCAGTCATATTGCTTCATGGCTCACGACAGAGCAGCCTGGAAAACATGCTTGGTATTAATATTAATGCCTTTGTTACTATAGTGCATTAAATGTGAATATTTATTAGGGGACTGCGCAATGCATATTTTCTCCAGCATGCTACAAAATTACTGTTGGGGTGAAGTGACTGTTCAGTGAATTAATGCTGAATCTACAAAGTTGTCTTGCTGTGCTGGTCAACGTTAGCATAATTGCTATGTAAATTGAATTCCCTACATTCAATAGTACCATGGCTTCCTCATGCACTGTGTCGAAAAATCTGATTAATAATTTTGAGTGCAAACGTTGCTGTAAACCACCAGTTTTAATCAGAAGAAGATAGGATTGGAGTAGACTATTTAGTGCCTTGCGCCTGTTCCACCACTCAGTGAGATCACAGCTGATTCTGACCTAACTCCACTTAGTCTGCTTTGTCTGAAATATATTTATACCTTTAGTTAGCCAAAATCTACCACAGCTTAAAATTTTCACATGAATTGCTGCTCACAGGAAAGATTGTTTGCAAATAGAAGTGCTTCCTATTTTTACACCTGAACAATCTGGCACTAAGGCTGAGGAAAAGTACTCCAGGAGTCTGAGAAACTACACCAACTGCTGAATGATGACCATCCAGGCCCAGTCTGCTAGAGGAAAAAATGGATTCTGTACCTCAAAGTCATTTCAGACATGCAGTGACAATACATAGGCTATGTTGTTATGTATAGATCTGCCAAGGAAGTGTTGGGCCAACAATTGTCTTTTATAGTAGTCATTTGTTATCCTGCAGTTTTGCTATGGAATGCAAGAGTAACTCTGAAAGCCACACTTCAACACCATTTTAGAAGAGACATTTATTTCATTTCAAATTAGGTGTTCAAGCAATGATTGTGTTTTGTAGCAAGAGACCTATTTCCAATACCAGTCAATAGAGGTATTTAATTCCACAACTAAAAAAGCAAAGAAAGCAATTTTAGGTGAATATAATAACTATTCGTATACCTATGTTTTCTGGGAAATAGTAACTGCTTCGTATACAGGAGTTTCAAGGCTTTTAACACAATATACGCCTAGATACAGTTGTATATGTGTCTCAAAGTTTGATACTGATTGACGGCCACCACCATGAGATGGTAAGGATAGGTGAAATGAATAAATAAGGACATTGAAGGAGTCAGACCTAAGATAAGATTCTTGCACCAGCCTCTGTAATAAAATGAAACATGTAAGTCATTGCAGTGATACAATAAACTGTATAGCCTCTTCCACCTGGTCCAGATGGAGGCTATCAAGGAGAATGTTACATGGGACCTGGAGAAGAATTTACCTAGAAGGTTTGGTTGTAACACATACAATGTGATGTTTAGCCTTGCTACACAATAGATATACTAATTAGATTTTCAGGATACCGAACTGGCAAAGAATAACAATTAGGTTGGGGCAGTGATACCATTTTCAGGAGAACAATTTAGACACATAAATAATGATACACAATGTGCACTTTTAAACAGACATACAATGCTTATCTATTATGATGGCCAATGACAACATTTGAAAGAAATCGTGCACATATGGAGGTATAAACACTTGTACATATGGAGGTATAAACCACAAGGGTAAATTTTTGTCCATTCTCCCCTATTCACTGATATATCAGATATTTTGGCTCCTATGTTTGTAACTCAGTTAGTGGTCAGCAATTGTGGACAATTGTGACCTTTGGAAAATCCAACTTTTCATTGGCAGAATGGGCACTAAATGTTTCTGAAAGCCTCTGTGCCTGAATTAATTTTGGGATGCTATATGTGGCAAAATGAGAACTGTAGAGCCAAAATCAATCAGCTCTTCAATTTCTATATCTGGTTCATGTTTCTGAATAATTTTCACTTTTGACTCTCATTTAACTGATCATCTTTCCCATGGAGTTAGTGTCAGTTCAACCACTGTTTAGGGGTCAGCAAAGTGACAGAGAAATTCTTCCTCTCAGATTCTATCTGCTCCTGTAACAGTCCTTGTTTCTGGCATCATGATGCCAGCAATTAACTCATGATATTAAAAAAAAAGAATTGTTTGTTGGTTGACAGTGCCCCAGGAATCATTCAACAGGCAAATGGCATCGAGAATACCAGAAACAGATATAAAATTACACATTGATGACATGCCCATTTCAATAAATTACTTGAAATGCTAATCTAGATTTTTTTTCTCACCACAGATAGTGTCAGACCTGCTGACTGATTCTATTACTTTCGGTTTTTATCTCAGCATTCATTACTGCTGCCTGCACTTGCAAATTCATCCTTCATTATTTCTTTCATATCTAGTGTGGTTCTACCTCCACACCCATCTTTCACAATCCACCTCGTTCAGTATTCCAGAAGAATAATTCACTCCATGGCATTTTTCAATCTTCCCAGCACTCCTCTCTTACCCAGAGCACATTCTGTGCGTACACAAGAGATACAAAACTAGCCTTTACCTCCTTCATCCCAATCTTCCAGAACCCAAACATTCATTGCAGATAATTTATTCGTGTTTCTCTCAATTTATGATGTGGAGATGCCGGTGTGTCACTGGGCTGGGCAAAGTTAAAAATCGCACAACACCAGGTTATAGTCCAACAGGTTTATTTGGAAGCATTTGTTTTCGAAGCGCTGCTCCTTCGTCAGGTAGTAGTGGGATGGGATCATAGGACATAGAATTTATAGCAGAAGATCAGAGTGTCATAACCTTAAGTTATCTCAGGAATGTGACTTGAAAGAAGTTCTTGGATTTACATATTAATGACTTGAAACCTGCAACCCATTCTAAAAGATGAAAGACGTAACATCAATCTTGGTTTGTTCACTATATCATATCAGTTGTATGACACTGTGATATTTTGCTATAAATTTTGATCCCTGTGATCCTGCCCCACCAGTTATCTGACGAAAGAGCAGCCCTCTGAAAGCTTGTAATTATACCTGTTGGACTATAACCTGGTGTTGTGTGATTTTTAACTCTCAATTTAGTACACAATGTATAACAATGTTCTCCATGACACTGAGAATTAGCAATTGTAACTTGTTTGATTGTCTAATGGAATATCTCCATTCAATTTTCAAGTTTGACCTTGAGCTTTTGGTTGCTCATCATCTTAATTCTCCAGCCCACCCACATCTGATCTTCATCTCCTATATTAAGTTAATGAAGATCCACAGATGTGTAAGAAACAGCATTATTTGATTCAACCTTGCAGACTCAACATTGGACAAATTTTGCAGTGATATGATAATGAAGTCGGGAAAGTAGTTGGTTCAAGTAGTAAATGTCTAGCTTGTGGTTTAAAGAAACAATAACTGCAAGGAGTTTGATCCCCATGATGGCTGCATTAGAATTGGGATCTGACTCCTTAACCTGCACCAGTGTAACATGTTATAAACCATGGTTTAGTGGCACTGAATAAGCAAGGATATTCTCTGGAGAAGAAAGATGATACATCATTTGCCAATGCAGAACATGTCTATTGCTGAAAATAAAAGACATACAGTTGAAGCTTTTTGTCTTGCAGTTCCCATTACAGACACAAGGACACAATACTTCAAAAGAAATAACAGTTTGGACTGCATGAAAATTGAATTGAATTGAATTGAATTTATTGTCACATGTACTGAGGCACAGTGAAAAGCTTTGCCTTGCAAGCAATACAAGCAGATCACATAGTTGAGAAGCATAGATAAGTAACTAATAGGTAAACAGCAGCAAAAACAAAAACACAGGTACAGGCAAATGTTAAGAGTTTGTGAGTCCATTCAGTATTCTAACAACAGTAGGGTAGAAACTGTTACGAAACCGGCTGGTGCATGTGTTCAGGCTTTTGTACCTTCTTCCTGATGGTAGAGGTTGTAGAAAAGCATTGCCAGGGTCTTTGAGAATTCTGGCAACCTTTCCTTGACAATGGGCCTGGTAAATGGATTCTACAGATGAGAGGTCGGCCTTTGTGTTTGCCGGGGCTGGGTTCACCACTCTCTGTAACTGTCTCCGATCTTGAATGGTACAGTTGCCAGACCAGGTAGTGGTACATCCAGATAGATGGTTCTCTATGGCACACCTATAAAAGTTGGCAAGGGTATTTGCTGTCATGCCAAATTTCGTCAGCTGCCTGAGAAAGAAGAGACATTGTTGGGACTTTGTAACTAGTGCGTCCACATGAAGAGTCCAAGAAAGCTTGTTGTGGATGACCACTCCCAGGAGCTTGACACTCTTCACTTGTTCCATCTCTGTGCCGTTAATGTGTAGGGGGGCATGAGTAACATCCTGCCGATAGTCAATAATGAGCTCCTTGGTTTTGCTGGCATTGACAGCTAGGTCATTCTCAGTGCACCATTTTTCCAGGTCTTCCCCCTCCCTTCTGCAGTCTGTTTTATCGTCATCTGAGATTCGACCAACTATGGTGGTGTCATCAGCAAACTCGTAAATGGCATTAGTTTGGTATTTGGCGACACTGTCATGGGTATACAATGAGTACAGTAGGGGGCTCCAG
The DNA here is from genome assembly GCF_004010195.1 of Chiloscyllium plagiosum. Lineage (NCBI taxonomy): Eukaryota > Metazoa > Chordata > Chondrichthyes > Orectolobiformes > Hemiscylliidae > Chiloscyllium > Chiloscyllium plagiosum. The sequence continues at coordinate 33,623,593 of NC_057721.1, forward strand.
CGTTGAGTGTTAGTGAGGATGAAATACTGTCACCAATCTTCACTGATTGTGGCCTGTGGATCAGAAAACTGAGGATCCAGTTGCAGTGAATGGGGCTGAGTCTGAGATCATTAAGTTTAGTAATCAGTCTCGAGGGGATAGTAGTGTTGAGCCTGAACTGTAGTCAATGAGTAGGATTCTTACGTAGCTGTTCTTGATGTCAAGATGTTCAAGGGAGGAGTGAAGGGCAAGTGATATGGCACCTGATGTGGATCTGTAGGTCCGATAGGCAAATTGGATCGGTCAAGAGTAGTTGGGAGACTGGAGTTGATTAATGCCATGACAAGCCTTTCAAAGCACTTCATGTCTACCAAAGTTAGGGCCACTGGGCGGTAGTCAGGGTGGTACTCATTGAGACATGCTGCATGAGTCTTTTTAGGCACAGGGATGACAGAAAAGGGTGCTGACTCACTTATAGACTCGTTAGCCTCACAGAGCAAGAATCCATTGGAGTGGAGGGGAAGACAGATGAGTTCCTGTGCACCCCCACTCCCAGAAGGAAAGTAGATGAATTAATTTGGTGAAGAATGGTCCTTCCATATCCCAGTTAAAGGAAGTCCCACCCTCTGGAGATGTTAGCCAATCTTTTGGCCAGCATCTCCAACATCTTCAGCAGTGTCAGAACTCAGTAATGGATGCTGCCAACACTACAACTAATCCCAGGAAGAAGATCCCAATAGATGCTGGACTGAGCTAAATACAGGGCATTGAGTAGTAAGGTTTGGCCACCTTTTGGGAGAAAGGGTGTTGAGGGGTAGGTTCTAAAGACCATGCACAGAGGAAGAAAAAATGGGACCATCCTCTGGGCAGGTGTCCCAATGCATGTCCTCCTTCTTTCCTGCCTTTCTAAAAATTTGTAAATACAGGGCTCTCCATTCCTACCTTCCCACTGATGCTAACCAAATCAAGGTATGAGCTTGGCAATATTGGGATGATTTGAACTTTACCAAGTTCAGTTGATCTTTAATTATTTATTTACATGCATTGGGCCAATTGACAAACTCAATGACTGCCCAGTCTTCATATTATGGAGGTCAAGTCGGAATTGACAAAGCTAAGGGCCAGGCATGCACCATATCTCATGTGCCCACTTCTCTCTCTGAAAACTAACCTGGCAAGGGAAATTAAATTCAACCCACAGGTTTCCTTCCACTTGCTAGAAACTCGACATATTCATATTTATTCATATCTGTATTAATTGCCTATCCTTTGTAGGCAAGAGCCATTGCACCTTTTTTTGCATTGAATGGAACCTTGCAAGATTATAGTTCCCCAGTGCCTTTTCGACAGCAACAACCTCACCAATTAGAGTTATCATGCCAACTAATCCATATCCTTTTTTATGCTTTCGATCCCCATTTCACAAAACAGTAACTTGTAATAACTGCCTTCAAACATTACCTCAGCTTTCAGAGTTCCTGAAAAGCATCACCAGCAGTAAAACCTATTTTGATGATTCTTTTTCCCCCAGATTGCTAAAACAATCTCCTAGGCGTCTTAGGTGGCTGCAGGGTACGTATCTCTTTGACCAGAGACTCGTTCCCTCCTGTACATGGTTGTGACACTTCACAACAGCAAGTAGCAAGTAATTAGGAAGGTAAATAGTATGTTGACTTTTATTAAAAGGAGATTAGAACAAGAATAAAAATTGTATGCTAAAATTTTATAAGACTTTGGGGAGATCACATCTACAATGCTTGTGCATTTTTGATCTCCATATTTAGGGAAAGATACAGTTGTGTTGGATGCAGTACAGGGAAAGTTCACTAGGTGCCTGGAATGAGAGGGTCACTTTATAATGAGAGGTTGAGTAAACTGGCCCTATATTTTCTGAAGTTTAGTGAGTTCATTGAAATAAATAGGATTCTGAAGGAGCTCAACAAAGTGAAAGGTTGTTTCCCCTGGCTGGCTGATTGAGAAAATGAGGTGAGTGCCTCTGGATAAGGGCTTGGTCATTCAGAACAGAGAATAAAAGAAATGTATTTATCAGAAAGTTGTGAATCTATAGAATTCTCTGCCCCAGAGGGCTGTGGATATTCCATAGTTGAAAATATTTAAAACTAAGATAGATTTTTGATTTCTCAGGAATCCATGCCAATGGAAAATGAATGGAAAAGTGGAATTGAAGCTCAAGATAAGCTTTGATCTTATTAAATGACAGTGCATGCTTAATGTCCTGTATGGTCTACAGGACCATATTGCATATGGTCTTATTGCATATGTTCTTAAAAAACTTAGTCAGGTTAGTTAAACTTGATTTAACTTAAATAATCCATACTGGTGTTCCTTACTTAATCTACACTTGCAGAAATAATTGTTAATTTTGTCCTACAGTATAACTTGGAAAAGCATTCTCACTATCAAGGTTAAATTGATTTACATGTAGATACTGAGTTTATCCTTACACATCTTTTTGAACAAGACATATGCACCACATATGTCTTCTTTTAGTTCTCACGTACCATAGCCATCTCTCGGGAAGATTGTAAACTTGTGGCAATGTCTGTACAGTTTCCATCCTGTACGCCCAGACTGTCCTCAGATGCATCTAATCCATTAATTATTAACTCCAAGTAAAGTCAGCCTTTCTAGTATCTCTGCTTTATCATTTTTAACTCAGTATTGTCATTGTTATCTCTTCTTTCAGTATTCATTTGGTAGTATTCTCTTCCTTGGTAAAGATGGCATCAGTTATACACTGATTACTTTATAATGTCCAGTTTTTAAAAAAATATAAACTTCCCTTTGGCCTCTAAGTGTCTCATTTCATCTATGACCACCACTTTACTGTTTATATGTCTGAAGAAGACTTGTGGATTCCCCTTTATGCTAACTACCAATCTCTTTTCATACTATCTCATAGATCCTTTTATCCCATTTTTATTTCATTTACCTACTTTCTATGTTCAGTCTGGTTCTCATTTATGTTTACAAGTTGAAATATGCAATTTTTTCTGTTTCTCTTAACTCACAATCTCTTTGCCAGCTAAGAGTTCTGGCTTTGGTTGCTCTACATTTTTACCTTCTAGGTAATGTCCTTTGATTGTACCTAAACCATCTTCTCTTTAAAGGCTTTGCATTAAGTATTACAGTTATGTCTGCCAATTTTTGATTCCAACTTCAAAGAGTGTGATGCTGGAAAAGCACAGCCGGTCAGGCAGCAACCAAAGAGCAAGAGACTCTTCCTCAGCATTCCTGATGAAGAGCTTCTGCTCGAAACATCGATTCTCCTGCTCCTTGGATGCTGCCTGACCGGCTGTGCTTTTCCAGCATCACATTCTTCAACTCTGATTTCCAGGATCTGCAGTCCTCACTTTCTCTTATTTGTTTCCAAATTACGTGGAACAGGTCTGTTCTCAGTCTATTGTAATTGGTCCTCTTCAGGTTAAGTATGTTTACTCCAAATTGATCATTGTCATTTTTAATAGTACATTGAAATCTTATATTGTAATCACTGCACCACATATTACAACCAACATGTGATGAGTTTTCTCTCTCTCTCTCTCTACTCCCACTACTTGACAGGTCCCAACATAAATTTATGCCCAGTCCCAAGCAGGTGGATTCTATTAGGCAAGCACTCAATCACAAGACAAGTAACTGCCAAGAAACCCTTGTTTGAAAATAAAGTTCCAATAACCTTTTCTTGACGTCATGAGAAAAAATTGAATCAGCTATCCACAATCCTTCAAACTCTACCCCTCAAAATATTCATTATAAAACCTTCATAGCATTCCAAATCTGACACTCTCATTCCCAGAACCTAATCCAGCAATGCCTCCTTCCTCATAGGGTCAGAAACATACTTGTCTAAAATAAAATTCAGAACACACTTAAAAATGTCTTTCTTTCTACCCCATCCCTTTGCATTATTGCTATTCAGTCCATATTAAGCTAAGTGAAACTTTCCACTATTATTGCTTTATATGCCTTGTATCTCTCTGTAATTTACTGCAAATTTGCTGCTCTATGTCTTTCTCTGAGTTGGTGGCCCTCAAAATACAACCAATGCCACAATTGTTCTCGATTTATTAAATCTAATCAAGTCCTTGACCTCTCTAGAACATCTTCTCCCTCTAGTGCTGTAATATTCTCATTATTCATTACAGCCACCACTCTTCCTTTCTTATCTTGCATAATGTTTCTTGTCTCCAGAAATATTCAACATCCCGTTCTTCTGTACTTTAGCCAGTTTTCTCCTATTGCGGTAATAGTATATTATCACATAAAAATTTACATTTGTAGCTCACCAACATTATTTGTCACACTGTGTACTTGTGTAAATTTACCCTGAACTTGAATTACACCTTACTGTATTTCTCTTTTGCATGATTCAATGTAATACTTTCCTACTTTTATTCGTGTGTTATCAGTCTCTCATCATCCTTTTGTTCTTACTTCTCCTAGTACCTTGTTTCTTTTTTCTAAAGTTATATCCAAGACATCCTCCTGTTATATTGTTTATATGTTTTTATAGTTCTGATGAAAGATTGACCTGAAATATTAACAATTTTTTTTTTCCCTCTCCATAGACTGCTGAATATTTTGAGCATTTTTATTTGTATCTAAGGAGTAATTTAAAAAAAAAACTGGGATGCCATTAATTCACAATTGTGGTGCTTCTTTTCAAGGATATTCCCTTTTATAGAATGGCTCGTGCACACAGATCTTAATAAGATGCTATGTACCCACGAAAAGATTTCATTATTGAAATGGGTGCACTACTTGTGCACTATTGTACATTTAACCTGACATATAATGGTGATTAATAATTTTCATTTTAATCATTTTCAAACCTTTGTAGCTAATTTAAATGATTTCCTGATTTAAACTTGTGTGGTGTAGGTTACAGGGATTGTAAAATCCCCAGATTGTTAGTTTATTTTTTAACCAATGTGAAAAATAATTTTACTTTTACCATTAGCTGAAAGCTTTGTTGGTGTGTCCCTGAATGTTGAAAGGATGTTTTGCCAAGTCATATAAACCAACTAAAATTGCATTCAATCTGTTTTTTTTCCCATTTATTATTTGATTTCAACTTAAACACCAAACCTTTTAATAAATTTGGCTATGCAAGAGGGAGGTAAATAGGTTTCATTCTATTAACATTCAGTGTCCTTTGCTGTGAAATATGGATACATGTATGGTGAGGACTGGAAGAGACTCAGTCATGATAACCCTCTCCCTGCTCTTCTCCACAATATATTCCATTATTAAACTCTTTTCTGGCACTGACTGCTTAGAATCACACTTGAAAAATGGTCATTTAGTTCATATATTGAACTACTGTAATTATCTGTAGCATCATATCACAGTCTGAGCAGTTCCTTCAAAGAAGGCTTGGATAAAATTAAAATAAAATAAAATTAAATTCCTTCTGGTTCTCACTGTCCCTTCTCAAGAAAGAGTCAATCACATCAGCCTACGAAAGAACAGAACCAAAGTAATTACATGTCACTCTGGATTTTGGAGATAGTTTAGACTAAAGAAAATGACTGACACTGTACTCCAAGGTCTTTTTATTTTAAATTGACTTTTGAATTAACCACATGTCTGATCCCAGTTCTTCTATTCACTGGTTCAAAAAAAAAGAATAACAATTCCAGAATTGTGAAATGTTACAAAGGTTAACAAATACATTTGGACATATGAATTTATGAAACAGTTCTGATTACAAAGGTATTTGTGTTTGTAACTAAGATGGCTGTTGTTATAATGATACTGCTCTCTAAAAGAATATTTACAGAGGGAATATTAACTCTCTGATTCACAGAAATGTTATAAAGCACAACAAGTTAAAATGAAATAACTTCATTTTTTACTAACCCCAAATTCTAACACTGTTCATTTTGACAGTAATATGCTCCCTGAGAGTTGTTAATCTTTGGAATTCTCTGCCACAAGAACAATAGATGCTGAGTCATGGAACATATTCAAGGTTGGGTCATCACACTAGACACCAATCGAAACCATCTTAATAAATGAAAATCCAGATTGTATGATATACTTGCAACTTGACTGAATTTTAAATGAGTCCTCAACAGAGGCTAGGAAGCCAACATGGCCTGCAAAAATAAATTTGAAATTTCCCCAGTTGGACCCAGAAAATCCTGAGTTTGAGAAGGAAATCCCAGGCCTCAGCTAAAATAAAAGCAAATTACTGTGGATGCTGGAATCTGAAATCTAAAGAGAAAATGCTGGAAAATCTCAGCAGGTCTGGCAGCATCTGTAAGGAGAGAAAAGAGCCGACGTTTCAAGTCTAACTGACCCTTTGTCAAAGCTTTGACAAGGGGTCAGTTAGACTCGAAAGGTCAGTTCTTTTCTCTCCTTACAGATGCTGCCAGACCTGCTGAGATTTTCCAGCATTTTCTCTTTTGGTCCCAGGCCTCAGTTGTTGTGGGCAAGCTCCATATCAGCATCAATCATCCCCAACAAAACACCATCTCTTAGTTTGTTTTATTGTCAGCAGCCTTCTCAGTGCCAGTGAGAGTTCTCCTGATGATTCAGCTATTTACTCTTTTCACAGAACCATTCACTCTAACTTTGCCACTACACATATACCTCACCAAGTCTCACGGACTTCAACTCTGTTCCATGCATCGTGTCTATTCAACAAATCTTACCTACCTCATCGTCCAAAACTACTAATACTTTCTGCCCTCTGCACTTCCAATTACCTCTCCTGCTCTTGCATTTGCACTAACTACTACTCCATTTACTTCCATTAAATTAGTCACTCCATTTGAGTCACTGCAGGAAACATTGGCCCAGTCCCCAGTGTGATGTCTCCTCAGGAACCTGAATAATGGGGCTGCAATTACTGGATTGGTTACTCTTGACCTGATTGATTAATTGTGGCCACCTCCTGGACTGGAATCAGGTGAGCCCCTTGACACTCTATGGTGGAATCCAGGGCAAGTCATTATCCCCCTTCGCCCCATTAAGGATGGATCCTATTTGACCTTTATACATAAATGTTTGGTTGAAGAACATGGAGTGTGTTTATTGTGTAAGCTTCTGGCACAAGCTGTAAGTGTAACATTTATGCAACATGGTGCCCTACAGCAACAAGTTCATCCCTTTGACTGTCCAGTGTTCTGAACTGTGACTATCTGCTGCCTTTCCCTGTGCAATAAAAACCAATATTAGCCACAGGGCCTGTCAGCCTCCAAGTGAGTGAAAAGTGAGTAAGGTCTAAGAAATGAAGCTAGAGCCACTGGATGCATCCTGTGTATTTGCACAAGATGTGTATTTGTATGTCATGAAATGAAGGAAAACTGGCAGAAGCATGTAAGTGTCCCTGAGCACCAGGTAAAGTCCAGAAAGGCTGAAGTTGTGTTTGAGAGCTGACATGATGATATGGTGCAGCTGGTGGTTTACAGTTGCCGACTTGTTTGGTAAAAGAGTGGAGGAGGGGGTATCCATAGAGTTGTGGTGAAGACACAATTGTATGAAGATCCGGAAAAACAAGTAATGAGTGCTGCCACCAGATAACCATTCATGTAAGGAATTGATGCCATCTGGGGAAAGAGAGGAGAATTTGACAGTGAATAGAAAGCTGGGCTGTTAATGAGGTGGAAGTGCATGAAAATATGGCTGTCAATACTCATTGGTGAGATTCTGACTCACTGTTTAAAGTTAAATCAAAAATCAGAAATTATTTTCTCAATATGGAAGATTGGTTGTTTTTATTTTCTTCATAATTTTTGACATTTCTTGCCATTGCACACACCACTCACAGGTATGGAAAATTTCAAATATTATACAAAAAGTATGAAAAAAGATCAATTTTAATTTTGTATGATAGCATAGATTAGGTGATAACAGATCAGAAGCTCATTTTACATCTTTCCTACTCATCTGTATTAATTTCAATGAAAACAAAGAAAGCAAAACAATGTAAATTGGGTGCTGATTTATCTTTCCCTGTTTGGTGCAATAGCTCAAAAGCAAGAGTTGCATTTAAGCATTTGTATTTAATAAGCCAAGTGCCATTTCTAGATTTGTAATGATGATGTTGATGATTTTCAATGTACTCAAACAACAAAGGCAAGTACAATGCAGGTACCAGAATGAAATGTTCTGTCTTACTGATCATTCAGAATGATCCCTCCTGTGATATTGGCACATTATGCTTTTTGTGTGCATCTGGAGCTTACGGGACCAACACCTTATCTTCCAAATAGGTACTTTATAGCCTTCCAAATTCACATTGTGTGCAATAATTGTAGATCATGCCCTAGGCCATTAATTTATTTCTTGTTCCCTATGGAATTCTGTGTTTCAATAAGCACTCTTGGCCTGTTGCATTGCCACAGCAATTACAGGCTTCCCTGTTCAGGAACGTTCCTAAAACAGTGGTCCAGCTGCACAAGGCCATTTATTTTTTATGCTTTAAATAGCTAGGAGATGTTGTGCCTCCATTTTGAAGTGCATTCCCACTCACTTGTTTGCAGTCACCTCCTGCTGCTGCTTTCAATCTGGAAGAGCTCCACTTGGCCAGCTCTCCTGCCGTCCTTAATGTGCTGCCAAACTGGCCTTCTGGCCATTAACAGCTGCTCTGGGAAAATCACATTGCTCAACTCTTTTTTTCACATAGTGTAGGTATTTCTACTCAGACTCCCCTAACCTCCGCAGCAAGAATTCAAGTCCGCAGAGAAAATTTCTGTTCATTAACAGTATTTATTTCACCACAGATGTGATCCGACTGTGGAGAATTTCCAGCATTTCCTGTTTTAATTTCAGATTCCTAGTGTCTAAATTTTTTGCTTTTGCAAGATATTTTAAAGCTAGGAACTGGGAGCACTCAGGCATGAGAGCGCCCTTGTCTGAATCCCTTCTTGCATAATCCCCCTGTAATAAAATGCAGCGATGCACTTAGATCCAGACTTCGATAGCTTCAGCTAATAATAAAGTGCAGCAGGGATGCCCTCTAATTTGTGTGATTTGCAGCTGCTTTGGCAGTTGCAAAGAAAATGGCAAGATTATTTTTATATAAGCATCACAAAGTCTGACATTGTGCACGTATACTCTCTATTACTTTCATCCATATTGCTTGCACTAAGTTGTTTCATGGAACATGACCTTCCACAGGAAATAGAACCATTAACCAACACTTACCCAACCCATAACAGTGGACTTCCATTATGATTATTTCCAATGCATCTCAGCAAAAAGAGAGGGCATTTCAGTCCACATCAGTATTTGTGTGCAGCTACCTAAATGAGTTATCAGCAACAATAAAAGAAATCCATCTAAGGCTGAGTAAACCCTTTAAGGATGGTTGCTTCCCCTGTAACTGACCAATTACAGCAAGGCACAGATCCCAAACACTGGGAACTTACAAGAGTATGAGAGTAAAAACTTAGTTAGTATGGGAGAGTTAGTCTGACAATTTTAAAAAGGCCATCCCACCTTAGTGCTAGTGCAGGTGAACTCACACCAGAGGCTGATGAAATCCCAAAGTGACAAAAGTTCAAGTCCAGGGCCTATAAACAATTAAGTAATACCCTTTAGCAACAGGACTGGGGATTGTCATACAACTTTAAACTGTGTCCAATAGTTTGGAATACAAGTAGTGCATCAAATTTATGCTACATGCTAAATATAGTAACTTTTGAGTTTAATCTCATGGCTGTTCATTCACACACAGCTCCGTCAGAGCTCAATCTGCATTATCTATGCAAAGCTAAATTATGTAAAGCTAACTTCCACCTCCTAACAGGATGATGCATTCTGTCTGCAGTTGATTTTGAGGGTCTTTCTGCAACTCAATTTCACCTGGAGAAAGGAAAGAGAATTTCTAACAATAGGAGAGGGCAGTCTGTCAGGTTTCCAGGCACTGCACTCGAGATTGTGATCTGGGTAGTGGAATAGAAAAGTGATTTCCTGTACGCTCACTGAGGCAGGAAGCCTTCCTGACACACAATGCAATCAATGTCAACACACAGCCACAAAGGCTAATGTCAAGGTGTACCCCCAGGATCATTATATTCCAGTCAGTACCCAAAAAACATTTTCAATCAATTCAAGCTCCCATCTGCATTCATGCTTCACTTCATCTTCAAACACTTGGCATGCTGCAAGCCTCACATCCACATCCAACATCACGCAAACACTGCTGATATTCAATCCAGATCTCCACATCATGCAAACAAAATTGTACAACACTCAGTGACACACTTCTCTCTCTAGTTGGAGAAGTTGTATTCCCCCTTCATTGTCAAATATTACCTTAAATCAATTGGAATGTCTTAAGTCAAGGTTCAGATGGAGGGGATAGTGGTGTAATGGTGTAACTGGCTTAATAATTTGCTCATGCTGTAGGGATACAGGTTCAGATCCTGTCATAGCAGGGAACAAAGTTTTGTGGGTCCTCTCATGGTACAGTGGTAATGTCCCTCACCTGGATTGAGAGATCTGGGTTCAAATCCTGACTACTTGAAGTATATAATAACATCTCAGAACAGGTTAATAAGGAAAAATAGGTAGGTCAAGGTTCAGTTCAAATGCCTTTGAAGAGGACTGATCAAACCACTCAGAACGACATGAGGTTGGACTTGCATGTTTATAATATCTTGACGTAAATATGTGCAGCTCTGGAGCTATGAAGTTTATGTTCCCTAATGGTTGGTGCAACGTTGTTATCCTCATAAGAGGTAAAGTAGCTGTTGATAAGAAAGAGTCATTGTAAGACAAGAGGCCTTGCTTTCCCTATGCTGGAAGTGCTTCCTTTTGTTTTTTGTGATGTCCTCTGCAATAATTATATCCTGCCTTCTGACTTTATTCTTTCTTCTTCCCCTTCTGCAAATATTTCTTCTTTTTTGTTCCAAAATGCTGTTCTCATTTAACTCAGAATATCTCTGAGCAAAATGCAAAGTATCATCTGTTCTGTTATTAATGATTGTGAGTTCCAGAGATTACACAAATGTCGATATCTTTCTTCAAGCAAAGTTTTTTCCTCGTTCAGCAAATGTGGGATTCAAAGTGTCTCTTCAAAACTTGCAAAATCTCTCCCATCTGGTTTTCTTGCTCCTCAGTGAGATCTAGACTGCAAGAAAGCTTGCAGCACAATTTCTGCAGCATGACAGCCAGGACAAGCGAAAGAAGAGAACAGCATCCAACTTGTCAGAAGGCAAAGGTGCACATAAGTTCTGCTACAGAAGACTTAGAACTTGGGTGTGTCAGACTGTGAAATGTTTGCTGCAACTGGGGTGTCTGCCTGCAAGGGGGCTTCCAGGGAATTATATCATTGCAACAATCTGTTCTCAAATGTTACAAATATTTATACTTGCAGTTATACCAGTGTCCTTCCTGTTCCGTGTCAGGCAGCATCCCTAACTCCTGACTCTCCCTAACCCCAGCAGATTGAAGTTGGACATCCAAGGCTTAAAGTGTCTAATTCAACTTTTGAGGCCATCTGAAGTTTCTTCCATAGAGCATTTGCTGCTTTCCATTAGCTGTACTGCAACCACATGGAGTACCACTTTGTTGGATCAATAAGATATGCCATGACACACTGAAAATAGTCACTTAGGCAATGCACATGCCTGAATGGTTAGGAGTTGTATATAATGTAACATGCTTTAAATTAAAATTTGCATTTTTTTGTCATCTAGTTTTGCACTGTGTCTAAGTGGACATTGCAATGGGCTGTGATAAAGGGAAAGCTAGGAGTGTGGAATTGTTGCCAGGTGAAAAACTGGAGGTCAGAGTATTGAATTCACTATTGACTTAAAAAAATGAGAACTGCAGATGCTGGAAACCTGAAACAAAAGCAGAAATTGCTGGAGAGACTCAGTCAGTCTCGCACCATCTATGAAGAAAAAGCAGAGTCAACCATTTCAGTCCAGTGACCCTTCTTCAGAAACAGTTGCCAAAAGGTGCTGCCGGGACTTCTGAGTCTCTCCAGCAATTTCTGTTTTTGTCACTGTTGCATTAATTGTTCACGCACACTCTGGACCAACAAGGCTAAGTTTAAGCTCATGATTTGGAGATGTCGGTATTGGACTGGGGTGTACAAAGTTGAAAATCACACAACACCAGGTTATAGTCCAACAGGTTTAATTGGAAGCACTAGCTTTTGGATGATGAAAGAGCAGCACTCCGAAAGCTTGTGCTTCCAATTAAACCTGTTGGACTATAACCTGGTGTTGTGTGATTTTTAAGTTTAAGCTCATCTTCCTATTCCTCAAACTTGTTTGTCTCCTTCATATCCACGTCTTCCTCCTCTGCTTCATTCTAATGCTATTTCTCTTTAGCATTTCTCTGATAGTTAGTGAGAAAGACCTTTCAGTCACCATAGCAAGGTTGTGCAGGATGCAGCACATCGCAATAAACTTTGAGTTCCTACAGAGCTAAGTACCATTGGTCTCTTCCAGAAATTGAGGGTGACATTGATCTGATCTTCTCAGGTTGCTCCCATTGCTGCTCCCATTGTTTCCTTGCTGCACACATGTCTGAGTCATGAATGCAAATCATATGCCTTGTTGTCAGCACACCAGATTAGGTATGCATTGTGACTACATACTAGTAATTTCCTAAGGGTGGTCTGTGTACTAAGAATTTGTATGACCTCACACTGAATTCAAGAATAACCAACCATACAGATTTGTGCTTGAAATAATATAATAAATCAGTTTGTTAAATAACCGTTGCTGAATGTCACTTTAGGTAAAAGTAGTAAAGTTAGTAACTAAAAATACTGAGACAAAGATTTGAAGTAAGCAAGGAGAAAAGTTCCATACGAAGGTGAAAATGAGAATAGTGTCTAATATAATTGTAGGCCTGCCTTGTGTGAAGATTTACTTCTCTTTTTGAACAAATGGGACTGAAATATGAATTCAGATTTAGCAGCAGCAAATATCTGGAAGTTGGTCCCATAGATGGACTAAACAGAACATGCCCTGGAAGTGAATGAAAGCTTCTCTGGTTCACTTTAACAGCACTGCAGCTTGTGCCTCTTGGTTACCTGGTTTTGTACAGCAGTGCTTTAGCTGGTTTGTCCTGGATGTCTCCCTGTTGTGAACAGTTTCTGTTTCTAATTGCCTCTCACATGGCAATCAATTCTCCATCAAACTGCTGTCCTCTGTCAGTTTTATTACAAATAAAAAGAATGATTGTGAATATTAACCTTGGTGATTGATTGTTCCACAGAGCGAAATCAAAAATTCTAGAATTCCTGATGATGTCACTCTTGGTGTAATATGTTCAAAATTCAGAAGCTTTGATTTTTCAATGGGCAGTCCTGGAATCTTTTTTTAATGACCCCATTGATGATTATTAATATTGTACTGGTTGATTGTTTGCTTTACCCTCAATTGACTCCACATGAGAAATATAAGCCATGTTGTAAGACTCCTTTTTGTCCATTTTAAAGATTAAGATTTTTTTACAATATGGAAAATACTATGACTATGCATTCATGTAATGTTCTTACTTTTCATTAAGGTTTGTACGACTATTACTTCCTATTAAAATTCAGATCCAATTCAGAACACCCGAAAATCATTCTGTAAGGACATAGAAGTAAATACACATCCAAATCAAGAGTTTGTACTGACGTTAAACTCCTTTACTATAACATGATTTCAATATAAAACATCAGGTCTGTGATAAATGTGCTCCAATAGATAAGTAATTATTAAAGTGGTCATGCCATTATTGACAGCAAGTTGAACACGTGACAATAGTTAATCCAATATGTAAAGTGTTTCACAGTGGCATTCCTGGTATGATATTAAAGAACTTAATGACTTTACAAAAATAAATGCAGTTTTAATAAAATGTAACAGAACAGTGACATCTACATTGTAAAATCCAACTCAAGTATAAAAATACACAAAATTATCATTTCAACTCAGTTTCTATCCTATTCTAATTCCATTTCTATCATAAAGATTAAATAATAATGAAAGATTTATAGAGTAATCAAATTCAGTAACACCCAATAAGAATAAAAGAGAATTTTCAAAAATGTTCTAATGTTCTGTTTATGTTTGCATCTTCTAAAAGTGAGCATATCTTTCAGAGAAAAGTTAAAAAAATTAAAAGAATACTAGGCTTTAATATTTTTCTGAATATATTTTAAGAAATGAATTCTTAATATCCTGGCTTGGAATTCTGAGAAGTTTTCATTCCCAGCACAGACAAAGGATTATATAATGCATCTGTGCACTCAGCAAATCTCTCTTAAATAGTGCAGATTAAATTTGTGTTTAATGACACATTGCACGTTATTGAGTGAATTAATTTCTTGTAACATCAAGAAAAATATCAGATCATTGGTTATGCCCCGCAAGTTTATTTATTGATGACAAAGTCAGAGCTTAATGTTAAAGACAGGTGTATGAACATTGAATAGTTTTGCAGTCAAAGTGATCTAGCAGGAAAAATCTTAAATCATTAAAATACTAGAGTAACTTAAAGTGAGTAGCCAAAACCATACAAGCAATTTGATGTATCATTACACCTACAAAGGCAACATGAGAAGTCAGTTATATATGTAGAAAAGGCTCTTAGGTATTTACAGCCACTACTATTATGACTGGCTTCTCATTGACTTCTGCTGGGTGCAACTGCCCTCTGTTTATATTTCAATCTCAAAGAGAAGTGTCCTCATATTCACTTAACAAATCTATACCACAAGGACTTGATATGGTTTAACAATCAAAGCTGACAAATGTAGACTGTGATTATTATCAAACCTGTGATGTACTACATTCCCTCCATCGAGGCAGGTTTGTTTCTTTTTATGATATTTTCTCTATCAATTTTAGATTTCTCCAAATGTTTCCATGTAAGTATACATAACTTAGTATGTTCGTTTCATTAAATATTCCATTTGAGACATGGGTTATAAATAATGAGATTGCATACAGTAGGAAATGTCTAATGATAAACATGGGTCCTTTTAGCTGTGATGATGCTGCTCCTTTAACAAGGCTATTTTGCCATTTTTTTTTTCGAGAGGAGTCGTAAAAGCAGAGGTGCAAGTGTGTCTGAACTGGCTACTTTAATAATGGCTAACAGATACTGCCTAAGTCAATAACCAGAGGAGACCTTTAGAGTTTTATTTTAAAAAAACATTGTACAATAAAAGGGGAGTGGCCAATTCTCCCAGTTCAGGGATTTTTCTGGTTTGGTTTAGTTTTCAGCTGATGGCCTAGAGAAACAATTGCTGGAGAAAAGGTTCCCTGATTCAACAGAGACCTTCTGGCTGACTCTGTCTCTAACATCTCTCCTGTAAGAACTGGGTTTGAATTTACCTTTTTTTGCCAAGGGGTGTGTTTATGGGGATGTTACAGGAAATTGGAACAACATCATTAAGTTTCAATAGAGTCAGTTGGGTTTTCACATAGTTATTCTATATTCTGATCTTTTTTGTTCATGTTCCATTTGGTAGTCTTTAATTAAATTCTGTTTTGTTTAAAACTGAGGGGTTTGACCAACTGCATCTCTCCTGGAATATCCACCTTACACCTGCTTAAAGAAAAACTAGAAAAGTTAGGGTATGGGCTACCTTCTTGTGATGTTTTGATAGGGTCTGGCCTGGTCCATAATAATGCTGTTTACTTCTTTATGGTCTTTAGCTCAGGATATTTTTGAAAACAAATTATTTGAAAATTTCCACTACCAAAAATCCAGTTAATGATTGAATAAGCTCCAGTTCTGGTAACTGCACATATTTTCCCAATACCATTTGATTTCAACTTCCCTACAAATCTGAAAGGTAATCTTTCTGGCAATATACTATTTCCTTCAGTCAGTCTGGTCAATCATTTCTATTTTATTCTGCTGATAGGTGGTTTTCTATCCCGCAAATATTGTTTTCAGCAAAATATGTGATTATTTATTACTATGTGTATCAATATTTCTTCTTTTTCAGGATAAATATATGGGCTTTTTGAGCAAAAGGAGTGAAATGGACCAGACTCATTGATTTCTTTCTTTAAGAATGCTAGTGCAGAAGATGGCACTGTTATCCTGTAAAATGTGTATAGGTCATAAAAACATGAGTTTTTCCTCTCCAAACAGGTGCAAAAGTAGAGGGAATCCAGTGTAACAACATCATTCCAGCAGCAACACAAACAAGTTGCTAAAAAAGGTGCAACAGAGAGGAATGCTTACTACTGTAAATAGATATATGAACAAATCGAATTGTCAAACGTCCAAAGCATTACATTGAAGTTTGAAACGTGAATTTTCTAAGCTCTGTTTTTACATATTTACATAACTATTTAATTGACATTTCCCCATGTAAAACCACTATATCTAGTCAGAATTATTTCTGTCCCTTTATTGCAAGCACTGAATATTTCTCTTTTCTGCTTGTCTGATTTTATGATTATTGTTTGTGGTCACATAGATCACTGCTTACTATTATTCATCTCCACACAAACTGATTACCCCTGGGATGCAATCACAGAATAATGCAGGTAAATATCTGTTTTTGAATCATTTCTCACAATTCTTATTTTAAAAAAAGAAGGAACTGAAAAGAGGAGGCTGTTGGAGGTAAAGGTGGTGGAGAGGAGATAAGGGCATGACCTATGGGATGAACCATGCTCAGAAACAGAACATAGATAAAATGAAGCTTTTACATTTGGTCTGTGTTTTACAATGGAAGTACAGTCATCTTCCATTCCTAAAATATGATTCTAAATTGCTGTATAATTGGTTGTCTTTGATATTGGTTGTCTGGGTATTTATTAATCATTAAATAAACATCAAAATAAAGGCATAGTCATGAAAAGAAAAAGTGGTTTATTTAAAAATGCCAAGGTCCCTCCTTAATCCGCACTACCGTCCTTTCAAATATTACAGTTGTGGATTCCAAATTGTACTGTATATCAGAGGCAGTAGACAATTCAAGAAGCAAATAACAACTCCAATGAATAAAAACATAATTCATTTGGCATAAGCACCTAAATCATTCATTCAGGAAAGAATTCAGGCCTATATGTTTAGTTCCATTATCTTAATAAAATATGCTTTCAGATTCATATGTACAGAAATAATTTCTTAATTTCACTTCCAGCCTTCATTCAGGTAATCTATTCTAGCCAGAATGTTCTCGTACTATTTATGCCATAAGTATTGTAAAATAACACAAGGAACACCTAGAGTGATAAATAATTATCTTTTCTTCATCTAGAAATACAATTTAATGTTATCATAGCTCTTATTTCAATCATAAAATCACCCTTCAGCATTCCAGACATGTGGCCTGAAAGTCAAAATCATGGAGGACAGGGATAATAATGAATTAATTAACAAAGATGATGAAATAATGACTAAACATCTTTCATCTTCTTGATACAATGAAAGTGGTACAAGAGTTAAATTGATTATATGATGACTAATAGCAATATTAAATTTCTTCCAACAATCATGTTTACAGTTTTTACTTTTATATAATTGTATGCAACCATAAATTGAATTATTTAACTTATTAATCAGCATAGAATGTGCCAGTGCAGATGTTGTTATCTGGAGTTGTGACCTTTTCCGAAGATAAAAATAAACAAAAAAACACTCAAAATACTTCCATTCAAATACAACAGCTACAAAATAACTTGAATTTCCTTAGCTGCATGTTGACTCATCCCCCTGAATATTGTCTCTATTTAAATAGTCTTCTAATTCCTGATTGCCTCAATGAACCGTCTGCACCACACTTTCAGGCATGGCATTCCAGGTCCTAAATACTCACTAAGTGAAATGCATTTTCTCACATCATATTTCCTTATTTTGTACATTACTTATATCTCTCCCTTCTCATTCTTAATTGAAGAGGAGAAGGAACAGTTTCTCCCTTTCTACTTTGGCTACCCCCCCTCATGATTTTGAAGACTCTTATCCAGTCTCCCCCAGTCTTCTTTTCTCCAGGGAAAATGGTCCCAATTAATCCAATCTATGTTCATGTCTGAAATTTCATATCCCTGGAACTATGCTGTCAAAGAATTTTGTTTTGCATTATTACATACAATTTCAACAATGCCAAATCTCAGAGGGAAAAAAGAACTTAAATTGCATGAGAAAAGGATGTTAACTGGTTGACAAGTAGACTAACTGGTAAAGATGGAACAATGGGGAATGCACAAGGAGACAGTTAACTGCCAAGCTATTGTTTAACTTCAAACCAGTCAAGTCAATTCAAGTTTTTTTTTCCTATTAAGATTTGGTAATCTTGTGATTCTCTCCTTGTGTAAAATGAAAAGCTTCAATGCATGTCATTTTTTTAAGCAATACTCAAGTTCTGTATTACCAAGCAATAACAATACTACTTTGTAAATTTACATTTTAATTTATCATCATGTTATGAACCACTTGGAAAATTGCACTGATTCTCAAGCCCACTACACCTGGTGTTGGCACAAAAGTTCATGATTGAAAGAAAGCATGAAAAGTTCCTGATTTATAAGTCTGATGGAATAAATTTAAGCGAAAGCACTGACCAGAATCCTGTCTATTACAAAAAATATTGTTTATCATAAATTAATATATTCTAATCACAAGTAAACAGCTACCAATATTTGATTCTACTAATCAAAACTCTAACCCTCTTTCAAAAGCCCTATGCAGAAAAACCAAGCACAGAAAAATTAAAAAAAGAAAATGTTTTTGGGTAAAGGGAAAGAATCTGGGAGCCAAAATTTAATAGCATCAGTTACTGGATTTGCTGAATGGTTCAACCTGCCAGGACTTTTGTTCTTCAATCTATTTTTTCCAGGTTCCTTCACAAGTTGCATAAGGTGGTTGGTACATTAACTGTAAAGCCTCTTACTTACTGATTGAGGACAACAGCTTTTAGCTAAAGGAGATAATAACTGTTTTTTTAAAGACATCAGGTATTTTTATGACACAGAGTCACACCCACCTTCCCTTCCTGCAATTGGAAGACTTTGTCACTATATCGTTCGCACTCATAAGCTGTTCAACTATCTCCAAAATAATCAGAGGGCTGTAGTCAGGATGATGACATCTGGCATCCATAACTGGTCACAATTGTACAAACCAATCAGCTCCTGTTTCCAGACAAGTGTTATTCGGCATACACTGTGCCAAGGCCATCTAAAAACAGTTGCCCTCACTGCTTGAAAAAATAGCAGTGTAAACACAACATACAATGAGTTTCAGTAACTTGTTTTTAAAAATGCAGCAATTCCTTCCACATTCCTATGATGTTAAAAACACTCCTGCTTTTTTTCCATTTCTGTCCACAAACAAATATGCAGAAAATAATGTATAGTAAATATGATATTGGCAAGGGGATAAAATGACTAACACTTGGAAATGCCACCTATATTTGTGATTAACCTTCTCAGTTCTGATGCATGCAGCAAAAATCCTGGTGTTACCTGGTTATTTACATGATTGCAGCATGCCCCCAGTGCACCACCAATTAGCTGTATGCCTGAGTAGGGTGCATAAAATCAAGACTGTTAAGCATGAATTCAGTCAGTTATACTAAACTGTGCCACTTATAAACATCTCTTTTTCCAATGCCAGGTATTGGAATTAATTTCCTATGTAACTTTGATCTGGGAAAAACTGAGCAACTAAACACTGGTAGAGATTAGGGTCCAGTTTCTCTGATTCAGCTGTAAAGAGATTGACAGAGAAGGACCTTTTTGTCCAGAGGGAGTCAGGAGGTCCTGCAGGCATAATCCAATACGCAATTGGAGCATATAGCTGTGCAGGTCAATGTTAACATTATAATCTTACGGAGCTTGAGGCAGTGCCAAACGAAGTTCAACGATCTCAGGTGAATGGTCAAGAGTCATGCATGTACAATTAAATGTTGCATTTCTTTAACTGCATAGGAGTCTTAGGCACTGCCCAATTCAACGCTTCTCCATTTTTCATCAAACAACAATCTCTATCACTCACAAAATATACTTTAAAATCATAGCTTCATGTCAACATCACAAACTTTAGAACAGCTATAAACCTCGCACCTACATCTCATAGTTTGCATACACTGTCAGCATGACAACCACATCACCCAACAACTTTAACCTCACTCACTGATGTACTTGCTTTTCTCTTGCAGCAGATATTGGGACACAACTGAATGCAGCAGTAGCCATTCTACAGCTGGTAAGCATTATAGGCTTGTTGACACCACAATCTACCTACTGCATGTTTGCAGTGCATGCCCTAACACCCATGCTAATAAGGCATACCGAGAGTATGAATGCATGCTGTGGAAACCATTTTGCACAAAATTGATCAAACTACTGAAAATGAACATAGTAAATGCCATTAATTAACAAATGAAAACTGCTGCAGTTTGCAGTAGCAGAAGGCTGTTGAGGTGAAGAAATAAGTTTCAAATGTAATTACTCCTCGTCATTTTCCTTTTCTCTTCCTTGCTGTTCCCTTTCCCTCAGTTGAGCATTACAAGCCAGGAGCAAAAATCCTGTTTATATAATGCTTTACAATACATTCACTCAACTGCAGTTATAGTACAAAATACCATTGTTAATAGTGCGGTAGACGGTAAGATTGTATATTAATGTGGCAGCAATTTAGGAGAGTGTATAGGGCCAACAATACATATAATAATCACACAATTTCATTTTAATGGCTTCTTCATTGCACAATATTATAAACGTCATAAAAACATAGAACATAGAACAGTACAGCCCAGTACAGGCCCTTTGGCCCCTGACATTGTGCCAATCTTTTATCTTGCCCTAAGATCAAATTAACCCACATACCCTACATTTTACTATCATCCATGTGCCTATGCAAGAATCACTTAAATGTCCCCAATGTATCTGATTCTACTAGCACTGCTGGCAGTGCATTCACGCACCCACCACTCCCTCTGTAAAGAACCTATCTCTGACATCTCCCATAAACCTTCCTCCAATCACCTTAAACTTATACCCCTTTGTGATAGCCATTTCCGTCCTGGGAAAAAGTCTCTGGCTATCCATTCTATCTATACCTCTCATCACCTTGCACACCTCTGTCAAGTCACCTCTCATCCTTCTTCACTCCAATGAGAAAAGTCCTAGCTCCCTCAACCTTTCTTTGTAAGACTTGCCCTCCAGTCCAGGCAGCATCCTGCTAAATCCCCTCTGCACTCTCTCTAAAGCTTCTACATCATTCCTATAATGAGGGGACCAGAACTGAACACAATATTCCAAGTGTGGTCTAGCCAGGGCTGCATAGACCGAAATGTCAATTTTCCTGCTGCTTGGATGCTGCTTGACCTGCTGTGCCTTTCCAGCACCACTCTAATCTAGACTCTGATTTCCAGCATCTGCAGTCCTCACTTTTGTCTGTATAGACCTGCAGCATAACCTCATGGCTCTTAAACTATATCTCATGGCTCTTAAACTATATGAAAGCCAACACACCATACGCCTTCCTTTATCTCCAGTGTCAGGGGCCTTGATTTTCAGGAGCGACGAGAAAGAGAGAGGGCTGGGGTGTGCCAGGAAGGTAAACTTCCCTCTCAAAAGGACTTAACTCTAGAGTCAGCAGCTTCATCTGCAGCAGCAGGAGTGGTGAGAGCGAGGAGCTGAGTAGGAGCAGTTGAATTGCGCTCTGGGAAGGTGAGTGAACTGATATATTTAAGCAGTGGCTAAGCCCGAGACACTACACCCGCCCTCCTCCTCTAACCAAAAGAAAGGATTCCGTGGTGTGTTGATAAGATAAGGTGTTTTCTAAATTTTTTTTTTAATTGTGTGATTGGTAAAAACTTTTATTTCCTTTTTTCATTTATCTAAGTTAAAACTAAGTTAAGCTTAAGATTTAAAATGGTACAAGATCTCAGACCTGTGTTATGCTCCTCTTGCTCAAAGTGGGAGCCTGACTCCTTCATATGCAGGAAGTGTGTCCAGCTGCAGCTGTTGTTAGATCACATGATAGCTCGAGAACTGTGGATGGACTCACTTTGGAGCATACGGGAAACTAAGGGGATCATGGATAGCACATTTAGTGAATTGATCACACTGCAGATTAGGATTGCTTAGGGAGAAGAGAATGGGTGAGAAAGGCAGAGAAAGAGCAGAAAGCAGTGCAAGTGTCCCCTGTGGTCATCTCCTTGCAAAACAGGTATACCATTTTGGATACTATAGGGGGACATGGCTCACTAGGAGTAGGCAACAGTAGCCAGGTTCAGGGCACCGTGTCTGGCTCTGCTGTACAGAAGGGTGGGAAAAAGAGTGGAAGGGCGATAGTCAAAGGGGATTCAATTGTAAGAGGAATAGATAGGTGGTTCTGTGGTCGAAAGCGAGACTCCCGAATGGTATGTTGCCTCCCAAGTGCACGGGTCAGGGATGTTTCAGATCAGCTGCAGAACATTCTGAAGGGAAGGATGATCAGCCAGCTGTCGTGTGGCATATCAGCACCAATGATTCAGGTAATAAATGGGATGAGGTCCTACAAGCAGAATTTAGGGAGTTAGGAGCCAAGTTAAAAAGTCGGACCTCAGAGGTAGTAATCTCAGGATTGCTACCAGTGCCACATGCTAATCAGAGTAGAAATGAAAGAATAGGCAGGAAGAATGCACGGCTTGAGAGATGGTGCAGGAGGGAGGGGTTCAGATTTTTGGGATATTGGGACCGGTTCTGAGGGATGATGGGACTATTACAAATCGGATGGTCTACACCTGTGCTGGACTGGAACCAATATCCTGGGGGGTGCTTTTGCTAACTTTTGCTAAGTGGCAACACAGGTCAATAGAGTGGTCAAGAAAGCATACGACATGCTTTCCTTCATTGGATTGGTACAAGAGTTGGCAGGTCATGTTACAGTTGTATAAGATTTTGGTTTGGCCACATTTGAAATATTGTGTATTGTTCTAGCCGCCACATTACCAAGAGGATATGGATGCTTTGGAGAGGGTGCAGAGGAGGTTCACCAGGATGTTGCCCAGTATGGAGAGTGCTAGCTATGAAGAAGGATTGAGTAGATTAGGATTATTTTCATTTGAAAGACAGAGATTGAGGGGGGTACCTGTTTGAGGTCTACAAAATCATGACAGATATTGACAGGGTGGATAGCAAGAAACTTTTTCCCAGAGTGGGGTCTCAATTACTCGTGGTCATGAGCTCAAAGTGAGAGGGGAAAAGTTTAGGGGAGATAAATGTGGAAGGTTCTTTATGCAGAAGGTGGTGGGTCTCTGGAATGTGTTGCCAGCAGAGGTGGTAGAGATGGGCACGATAGCGCCATTTAAGATATATCTAGATTGCTATATGAATTGGCAGGGAACAGAGGGATACTGACCCTTAGAAAATAGGCGACAGGTTTAGGTAGAGGATCTGGATCAGTGCAGGCTTGGAGGGCCGAAGGACCTGTTCCTGTGCCGTAATTTCCTTGTTCTTAACAACGCCATCAACTTGGGTAGCAACTTTGAGGGATCTATGTACATGGGCTCCAAGATCCCTGTGTTCCTCCACACTGCCAAGAATCATGCCTTTAACCCTGTAATCTGCATTCAAATTTGACCTTCCAAAATGAATCACTTCACACTCTTCCTGTATTGAAATTACCTTAGGTAGGCTCCAGTAAAGACTTACCTGCTCTAAAATACCATCTGTAAATGGGGAGTGTCAGTGCCGGTCTAACCTTTGTCTTGATAAACTTTGCCTCAAAGGACAAGTTAGGGTAGCTATTTTCAGAACTAACACTAACTCCAATGGGTATGCAGCAGGAGGCTCCAGAAATGAGTAAAATTAAAATCTGCTTTTTCCCGGCTACTGACAGAACTTTTTGGAGCACACACCTCCATTCAAGGTACAATCACAATGTCAGAGTGTATCAATAGGGATGTCAACTCCATGTATTGCGTCTTCCCACTTCCTCAACATCAGTGGAGCCAGCCATATTCTTAGAGGCCACATTTCAAGTGAGATTTTTTTAGATTAGATTAGATTAGATTGCTTACAGTGTGGAAACAGGCCCTTCGGCCCAACAAGTCCACACCGCCCCGCCGAAGCGCAATCCACTCATAACCCTACATTTACCCCTTACCTAACACTACGGGCAATTTAGCATGGCCAATTCACCTGACCTGAGATGAGGGATATCAGTTTCCAGAAGGGATTTGGACACATTGATTATTCACTCTGATTCACAGACATAAAAGCATTTCATTTTAGGGAATTAGAAGAAGGGAACATGCAACTATGGAAGCTGTTTTTACTGGACTGCTTCTACAGCCATTTTAGTCAGTCATGGTGCTGCTTTCGCCTTGGCTTGGCCCCTTTGCCCTCGGTGCCCTTAGCTATGAGCAATTCTGCTTTTCCCACATAACTCATGAAGTGTTTATCTGTAGACAACTGCTAATCAGCATGCGGATGTAATGTGCATTGACTCAAGGTTTAAAACAATAGCTCATTAATGTATAGTCTTGGCAAGAACTCAACTCTGCCTGATGTATGTTCATGGAGGCCATCTTCTGTGTCTGATTTATCAGCTTGGACTATATAAACCTGCGGCAATCTGTAAGTGCTTTGGAGTATCACCAAACTGTGCATAGGAAAGGTGTACTCCCCATAATGTCATGCAATAAAGTTTGTCAATGGTCAAGGTCTGAGTCTGAAGATTTTCTTCAACAATCTGGTGTAGTCAGCAAGATCTCTTATTTACGGGATCCTTAGCAAATCTAAAGTATTTTCAAAAAAGTGGCTGCCTATGTGATCCTAACTTGAGACGACAGGCTGATCCCAAGTCAGGGAAAGATGCTGAGACAAGATGGGACCAGAAAGAATGCTACCGTGGAACATAAAGTATTTTAAGGTGACCTTGAGGGATTGACAACTGCACCAGTGTTTGTGTTGTTTGTCTTTGTGTGTTTTTTTTTCCCTTTCTCCACTGATTGTAGATTTGTGCTTCGGAACTGAGGAAGCAACAATGGGATCAACGACTTCTAAATGTAAGGAAGATGGACCAGCCCCGGGGACAGGTAAAGCATGTCCCACTGAGAAGGACGGCCCATGTTCATTTGTCCCCTCAAAAAAAGATGCTGAAGCGCCACAGTAAATATGTTCAATGCAAAAGTAAGATAGGAGACCCTGTGGTTGCCAGTCGAAAATAACTTTAAGGAAGTTCTCAATTGGGCTATTAAGGCAGAAAGTAACCAAATGATTATTAAGGAACTAGTGCAAGTTGTTACAGGGAACAACACACACAGCTTGTTTGAAACAGCGAAAGGAGCAAGTGTGTTTCATGTCCAAGAAGGATGGGTAATTCACCAAGAACTGCCCCAATAAGAAATCTAAGATTGAGGACATAGAAAAGTAGATTGCTGGTTCTGATGTGGAGGCAGACAGGAAGAAGGATTTAAATTAACACAGAGTAATCTCCAGCCAGTTGCCAATGGCAACCGTAGTGAGCAAATTATATTCCAATTTACGGCAGATAAATTTAAAGAAGTTGTGAAAGGCCATCAGCCCCCTAAAACTAAAGATCACGGTCAGTCCCCGGATGAGCACAACTTACTAACAGTAAGGGACAAGTCTGGGATTACATAGCAGATAAGAATGGAGATGATAAGAAAAGTTGGGGTCCCGGTGGGTCAATCTTGCAGACAGTTTTGAAAAGAACAAAGCATTAATTAAAGAGATCACCCAAAATGTTTGGAATAGTGAGGAGAGTGAATGAGAACAGAAAGCTTGGTGATCAGGCCAGAAAAGGAACAAGACCCAGAAAGGGTTAATTACCCTAGCAACTCTTTTTAAACAACCTAGCAACTCTGTTTAAACAAAACACCACACAGTCAGAGAAAAAAAATTAAGATAGCTACAGTAGCAGCCAAAAGAGAACATGATCAGCATATGCCAAAAGGTGGTGTGTTTCCATCTCAGCCATCTGCACCACCAATGCCATCCTTACTAGCCTCCTACTGCCACTTGCTTTTCTGTCATTGACCTCTGCTCAGCCTTCTTCACTGGACAGCCAGTACCTTTTCGCTTTTATTAATGGTGGCCGCCAACATACATGGACACAGTTTCTGCAGTGGTACACAGAGAGTCTCACTGTATTTGCCTCTGTGATACACCAGACCCTGAAGGACCTCCACCTGCCATTTAAAGGCACTTTAGTTCAGTATGCTGATGATTAATTAGTGGCCTCCGGTTCACCTAATGCCTGCATGTATGATATTGTTGCATTGCTCCGCTCTCTGGCTCAGGATGGGCATAAGGGCTCTATTGAAAAGATGCAGCTCTGCCAAAAGACAGTACAATGTTTGGGTCACAAACTTTCCCATGGTCTCAGAGCACTGTCCCAAGATCGCATCACAACCAGTGTTAATTTCATTCTTTCCACTACATGGACCGAACTTTTGTCCTTTTTGGGCATGGTGAATTACTGCAGACATTGGATACCAGACTATTGAGTTATTGCTGCATCTCTCCACCAGGCTTTCTCGCCAAACCAGCCAACCCAGGTGAACTGAACACCTGAAATGGCACAAGCCTTTAAGGAACTTAAATGGTGCTTAATGTCAGCACCTCCTCTGGGCATCCCTGATTACACGCAGTCTTTTCAGTTATATGTTCACGAAAAGGAGGGATATGCACTCGGAATTATAACGCAAATGCATGGGGATTTCTGGTGTCCTGTAGCCTTGTATTCTGTACAGTTACCACCTGTTGTAAGGGAGTGCCGACCTATTTACAAGCTGTGGCGGCTGCCACTGTAATGGTAGAAAAGTCCACTCTTGCTGTACTTGATTACTCTTGTACAGTTTTTGTTCCTCATTCGGTCTCCCTGCTGCTTAATTCAGCAGCGCCTCAGCATTTTACGGCATCAAGGAGAACTGGATATGAGGTCATCCTATTTTCTCACACTAATCTCATACTCCAGTGTGCCCCTGCTTTAAACATTGCCACCTTTCTCCACTCTTGTTATATGAGATTCCTCGGCAGAGGACCATAATTGTCTGCATGCAGTCCAAGAGGTTGTCACCCCGCACCTCGACCTCTCTGAGACTCTGTTAGGCAACCCAGACATGATCCTTTTCACAGACGACTCCTCTTGTTGCCCCTCAGATCACCAAATGCAAGCAGGCTACACTATATGCACATCTTCTGAAACCCTTGAATCCACTGCACTGCTGGAAGGAACTTCTACGCAGGTGGCTGAACTGTTTGCCCTTACCAGAGTCTCTATTCTTGCTGACAAAATGTCTATTACCATTTACACCGACTCCAGATATGCCTTTGGAGTGGTAGATGATTTTGGAACCCTGTGGAAACATAGAGGATTTATTACCTCTTCTGTAAGACCCTTGCAGCAGACCCTGCTCATCAACAATCCCTCCTTTTTTTTGCATTAGAATTTCTGATCTATGTGGACTGTCATATTCTGGAGTTGTGCTTGTAGTATCAGTGGCACTGACAGGACCTTTGAAAATGAACTACTTCTCAGTGATCCTCCATGCTCTGGAAGGATCAGTACTTGAGAGTACCAGCGGACGTGATCCTAGATTAACATCTGAAATCACAGCTCGTGTAAATTCCATGTCTATGTCTCTAAACTTTAAAAATTTAAGTGAAATTGTAACAAAGGTTTTAACTTAATTTTTAATTTTGTAATAGAACAGTTCCATCAGTATTTAAAATCTGCTGGAGAAGATTTATCTTGATAAAATTTAGCTTTGAACACAAAAGATGTTGTTTGCAGTAGTGAAAAGTTACCATATTATTAAAAAAATCAAGTCTGAACTTTTCCTCGATAGCTATTTTGAGAAGTACAACAACATTACATTCTTCCAGGTGTTTTGGTGCAAAGTACCACTGCAAGATTCCAGCTTCTGATAGAAAAGGGATATTCTGATAGCAACTTCTCAATTTCCATGATTAATTTCAAATGCAGAGTTGCTCAAACTTCAAGTTAAATTGAATCTGTAATAATGGCAATCACTCATAACTCTGCTAATTTAAGGGATGCATTTTTAATTACATAATAAGCCTTTGTTATTTCATATACAAGTCTATGCTACATCTGTGGAATGCCAATGCTTAGATAGAAACCAATAGATGGTCAAAATTTGAATTGCATTTGTTGCTATATGTATTCAAAGTTCCAGAGGAAAGAATATGAGAAACAAACCAAAGTAGCATATTTATATTATTCATTTGTCAGTAACTGTTCTGTCTTTTTGCATAAATAACACCATAAGACATAGGAGTGGAAGTAAGGCCATTCGGCCCATCGAGTCTACTCCGCCATTTAATCATGGCTGATGGGCATTTCAACTCCACTTACCCGCATTCTCCCAGTAGCCCTTAATTCCTTGTGACATCAAGAATTTATCAATCTCTGCCTTGAAGACATTTAGCGTCCCGGCCTCCACTGCACTCCACGGCAATGAATTCTATAGGCCCACCACTCTCTGGCTGAAGAAATGTCTCTGCATTTCTGTTCTGAACTGACCCCCTCTAATTTTAAGGCTGTGTCCACGGGTCCTAGTCTCCCCGCCTAACGGAAACAATTTCTTAGCATCCACCCTTTCCAAGCCATGTATTATCTTGTAACTTTCTATTAGATCTCCCCTTAACCTTCTAAACTCCAATGAGTACAATCCCAGGATCCTCAGCCGTTCCTCGTATTAGACCTACCATTCCAGGGATCATCAATGTGAATCTCTGCTGGACACGCATCAGTGCCAGTATTTCCCTCCTGAGGTGTGGGGCCCAAAACTGGACACAGTACTTCAAATGGGGCCTAACCAGAGCTTTATAAAGTCTCAGTAGCACATCGCTGCTTTTATATTCCAACCCTCTTGAGATAAATGACAACATTGCATTCGCTTTCTTAATCACGGATTCAACCTGCATGTTTACCTTTAGAGAATCCTCAACTAGCACTCCCAGATCCCTTTGTTCTTTGGCTTTAAGAATTTTCTCACCGTTTAGAAAGTAGTCCATGCTTGTATTCTTTTTTCCAAAGTGCAAGACCTCGCATTTGCTCACATTGAATTCCATCAGCCATTTCCCGTACCACTCTCCAAACTGTCTAGATCCTTCTGCAGCCTCCCCACTTCCTCAGTACTACCTGCCTGTCCACCTATCATTAGCATCATTAGCAAACTTCGCTAGAATGCTCCCAGTCCCTTCATCGAGATCATTAATATATAACGTGAACAGCTGCGGCCCCAACACTGAACCCTGTGGGACACCGCTTGTCACCGGCTGCCATTCTGAAAAAGAACCTCATATCACATCTCTCTGCCTTCTGTCAGACAGCCAATCCTAAATCTATACCAGTAGCTCACCTCGAACACCATGGGCCCTCACCTTGCTCAGTAGCCTCCCGTGTGGCACCTTATCAAACACCTTTTGGAAGTCTAGATAGACCACCTCCACTGGGTTTCCCTGGTATAACCTATTTGTCACTTCTTCAAAGAATTCTGACAGGTTTGTCAGGCACGACCTCCCCTTACTAAATCCATGTTGACTTGTTCTAATCTGACCCTGCTCTTCCAAGAATTTAGAAACCTCATCCTTACCGATCGATTCCAGAATTTTACCAACAACCGAGGTTAGGCTAATTGGCCTATAATTTTCCATCTTTTGTCTTGATCCTTTCTTGAACAATGGGGTTACAACAGCAGTCTTCCAATCATCCAGGACTTTCCCTGACTCCAATGACTTTTGAAAGATCTCAACCAACGCCTCCGTTATTTCCTCAGCCACCTTCCTCAGAACTCCAGAATGTAGCCCATCGGGGCCAGGCCATTTGTCAATTTTAAGACCTTTTAGCTTTTCTAGCACTATCTCTTTTGTGATGGCAACCATACTCAACTCAGCCCCCTGACTCCCTTTAATTGTTGGGATATTACTCATGTCTTCCACTGTGAAGACTGACGCAAAGTACTTATTAAGTTCTCCAGCTATTTCCTTATCTCCCATCACTAGCCTTCCAGCATCAGTTTTAAGTGGCCCAATGTCTACTTTTGCCTGTCGTTTGTTTCTTATGTATTGAAAGAAACTTTTACTATCATTTCTAATATTACTGGCTAGCCTACCTTCATAGTTGATCCTCTCCTTTCTTGTTTCTCTCTTTGTTATCCTCTGTTTGTTTTTGTAGCCTTCCCAATCTTCTGATTTCCCAGTGCTCTTGGCCACTTTAGAGGATCTCTCTTTTTCTTTGATACATTTCCTGACTTCCTTTGTCAGCCATGGCTGTCTAATCCCTCCCCGGATAATCTTTCTTTTCTTCTTCTGTACTGTGTCCTCAATTATACCCACAAACTCCTGCCATTTTTGCTCTACTGTCTTCCCTGCTCGGCTCTGTTTCCACTCGATTTTCGTCAGTTCCTCTCTCATGCCCTCATAATTACTTTTGTTTAACTGTAATACCATTACATCCAATTTTGCCTTCTCTCTTTCAAACTGCAGACTAAACTCTACCATATTATGATCGCTGCTTCCTAAGTGTTCCCTTACTTTAAGATCTTTTATAAAGTCTGGTTCATTACATAGCACTAGGTCCAGAATAGCCTGTTCCCTTGTGGGCTACATGACAAGCTGTTCCAAAAAGCCATCCTGTAAGCATTCTAAGAATTCCCTTTCTTTGGATCCACTGGCAACATTATTTACCCAGTCTACCTGCATATTGAAGTCCCCCATGATCACCATGATCTTGCCTTTCTGACATGCCTTCTCTATTTCCCGGTACATGTTGCGCCCCTGGTCCTGACCACTGTTAGGAGGTCTGTACATAACTCCCACTATGGTTTTTTTGCCTATGTGGTTCCTCAATTCCACACACACAGACTCCACATCATCCGACCCTATGTCATTCAGTGCCATAGATTTAATTTTGTTCTTAACTGACAAGGCCACCCCGCCCCTTCTGCCCACCTCCCTGTCTTTTTGATAAGCTGTAAATCCTTGGATGTTTAACTGCCAGTCCTGAACCCCCTGTAACCATGTTTTTGTGATGCCTACCACATTATAATCATTCACGATGATCTGTGCCGTTAGATCATCTGCTTTGTTACGAATGCTACGAGCATTCAGGTAAAGTGCCTTAATGCTAACTTTCTTATCATTAGGGATATTGGAAGTCATAAGATGTCCCAAGTTATCCTTCCTTTTGGTTGCATTCTTAATCTGCCTCAAGGTTAAATCCACCTGCATACATGCTATCCTCCTGCTTATCTTTCCATTTAACTCCATACTCCCTGTCGCTTTCACTTTCCCTTCCCCCCAACTCAGAAGTTTAAAGTCCTACTGACCACCCTATTTATCCTCTTCGCTAGAACATTGGCACCAGATCGGTTCAGGTGGAGACCATCCCAACAGTACAGATCCCCTCGGTTCCAAAACTGATACCAATGCCCCATGAAATGGAATCCCTCTTTCCCACACCAATCCCTTAGCCACGTGTTTACTCTCCTAATTTTCTTATCCTTATGCCAATTGGCACGTGGCTCAGGCAGTAATCCGGAGATTATGACCCTTGAGGACCTGTACTTCAATTTCCTTCCTAGTGCTTGATAATCCCCAAACAGGTCCTCCACCCTAGCTTTGCCTATGTTGTTAGTCCCAACGTGGACCACAACAACTGGATCCTCCCCCTCCCGCTCCAATATCCTTTCAAGCCAGTCGGAGATGTCCGCACCCTGGCACCAGGCCGGCAACACACCATGCCAACACACCATCAGGAGACTCCTGATCCAGCTTACATAGGATACTATCTGTCCCCCTAATTATAGAATCCCCTATAACAACTACTTGTCTTTTTGCTCCCCCCTCTTGAATGGCCTTCTGCACCATGGTGCTGTGGTCAGCTGGCTCATCCTGTCCAGAGCCCTTTTCCTCATCCGTACAGGGAGCAAGAATCTCATACCTGTTGGACAAGGTCAAGGACTGAGGCTCCTGCACTCCTGAACTCAGGTTCCCCCTACCTGCCTCACTTACAGTCACACTCTGATGTCCCTGATCACTAACTGAATGTGAATTACTTAATCTCCCAGGTGTGACTGCCTCCTGAAACAAAGCGTCCGGGTAACTCTCCCCCTCCCGGATGTGCCGCAGTGTTTGAAGCTCAGATTCCAGATCATCAACTCTGAGCCGGAGTTCTTCCAGCAACCAACACTTGCTGCAGATGTGGTCACTGCCATTCACAATGGGATCAGCCAGCTCCCACATCATACAGCTACAGCACATCACCTGCCCAGCCGTCTCTGCTTAGTTAATTACTTTATTATTTTGTATAGGTTTGAGTTAAAATACTTTCTGATACCTCTCTGCTATAGTCTTTTTCTAAAAACCAAATTAATAGATAAACCATAAAGAGTAAATTTTTAACCATTCACTGATAAAGAAATAGAAAATCCTTACCTTAACAAACCAGAGTCCTATTTTTGGTTAGGGGTGGGGGTGGGTGGTTGTGGGCTGGTGGGAGACACAACGCGTGTAGTGTCTGAGGTTCAGCCACTGTCCAGATATATTACTGGAGTCCCCTGGTCGTCGCTCCCACTCTTCCTACTTATTAACTAGGTTAGAGGAGGAGGGCAGGTGGAAGACACTACAGTAGTAGAGTCTCGGGTTTAGCTGCCTTGCTGATATATATGGTCACTGCTTTCCTTCCCCTCTGGTCCACGTCACTTCCCCCGCTGCTCCCGCTCCTTCTCCGCTGCTGCTCGCACTTAAAATGGCCGTTGGCATCGAAGGGTGAGTATTTATACTCACTGCTTACCTTCCCAGCTACCCCTCTGGTCCCCGTCACTTCCTCCGCTGCTCCCGCTCCTTCTGTGAAAGGGAAAAACACCGCTGCCCGCTACCGGTAAGTAATTTTAATAAAAACTGCCTTACCTTATCTGCAGTCTTCCGAGTTCGTCCTACCTCCGCTGCTGCTTGCACTTTGCTGTGATTATCCCAGTGACTGTTCTTTCAGATAATGCTGCAATCCTGTCACACTAAATGTGCTCAATGTAATCTTAATGATAGGATAATTGTAATCCTGTTAGGTTTAGCATTTACTCAAATTCTTTCACTGTAGGTTTATGCTTGCATCCTGTGATACGTATGATAAAGTTAACATTTTTTGTGGAGTTTAGTCATGTTAATTTAATTTCCTTTCATCCCCAAGCTAAGGGAACTCTCACAATATAAGCTATTGTTGTTCATTTAAAGTATGTTTTTCTACATAATCCTTGGAGTCTAATATAAGCATTGAACACATGAGTATATAACATCAAAAAGATTATCTGATGACAACATCTTGCATCCATTAAAATACCACAGTAATTGTGTAATTTCCAATGTTATTTGGCTGGGTGGCAATAAATTTAATTTTGTTATAACTTAAATGCTATTCCTGGAAACATTTTTTTTAATGATAACAGGAATAATGAAGGGTTGAAATAATGTGGAAAAATGACATCTGACCAATATATCCCTATCTATATATATATTTATCATTTTGACTTTGTAAAATAGAAATATACATTAATATTTCTTTTCTCCTGCAGTGGAACTAGTACATGATTTTGTTCACCAAGTGTGTCTTAAAGTAGGACACCATTTAGTAAGCTCTGCCTTCATTGTAAATATCAGTCAAATATATGTATAATTAAAAATCATGTCACATATTGCAAGTGTTAAAGTTTAACCTCAGAGACATAAACCACAGAAGTGTCACACCTCAGAGAATCAGCGTTCCAAAACATTCCTCTGGGGACTGGATTTGCATCAGCTTGTGTCACTGATAGTAATGATAGTGGAAAGTTCCAAGCCCCGAATGGCACGGAAAATGGCAACTCAGTTTGGAAAATGTGGCAAGGTTGGACAAATTAGATTCCGATGTCAAGAGAAAAGTCCAAACTTCCACCCAAGGTTTTAACAGCAAGATGAGAATTCACCAGTGACTGGTGAAAGATATATTTGCATAAATTAACATATTATTAACTTAATATTATTAAGTTGAGTGCATCTAGTCAGGGGATTAGTGATGTGTCAGTCAGGGAACTGCTCAGAGATCACTCATAGGTCTGATCACTGACCCGTCAAGTGCTGTTCTTCCAAATTGTTCACTAAACATCAATAAGCTTATCAGAAAAAGTTGCTACTGCTGTTTAGGCAAGTTAGCTGTGTTTTTTGAAGGCTGTGTTGCTAAGGAGCCAATATTGTGCAGGAATCAACTCAATATTTATAGATGGAGAATGACAGAATATTGAAGGACACAGATTGCTGTGGGGAGCAGAAGGGGGGGAGGGGGTCAGTCACCAATGGTCACCACAAACTTGGCTTTGACAGTGCATCACTATGATTGGATAACTAAACTGTAGGCATCTGGGTCATAGGGATAAAGAATTATAAATAAGTCTTAAATGGAAGAGTTAGGTTAGAACATTGAAAGATCAAACTGATAGAGTCAACAGGGAGTGCAAGGAAGAAAGCAGAATGAAGTTTAGAGATCACTTAGATTGATAGACTGAGTCTCTGACTCACTCTGTGAAGTGAGACCTGTTATCGCCTTCCATCAGAATTAGGGTGGCCAGGGAAATGATTGCTGGGCCCCTTGCTGAGAAATTTGTATTATTGATAGTTGCAAGTGAGGTGCTGGAAGACTGAAGGTTGGCTAATGCACTATCACTGTTTAAGAAAGGTGGTAAGGAAGTGCCAGGGAACCATAGACTGGTGAGCCTGACATCTGTGGTAGGCAAGTTGCTGATGGGAATCCTGATGGACAGGATTTAATTGTATTTGGAAAGACAAGGACTGATTAACGATAGTCAACATGGCTTTGTGCATGGGAAATCATGTTTCACAAACTTGATTGAGTTTTTTTGAAGAAGTAACGAAGAGGATTGATGAGGGCAGAGTGATAAACATGATCTATATGGACTTTAGTAAGGCATTCAAAAAGGTTCCCCATGGGAGACTGGTTAGCAAGGTTAGATCACATGGTAGAACTAGCCATTTGGATACAGAACTGACTCGAAGGTAGAAGACAGAGAAGAGTGGTGGAGGGTTGTTTTTCAGACTGGAGGCCTGTGACCAGTGGTGTGCCACAAGGATCGGTACTGGTTAACTGCTTTTTGTTATTTATTTATATAAATGATTTGGAGGTAAACATAGGAGGTATGGTTAGGAAGTTGCAGATGACACCAAAATTGGAGGTGTTAATGGACACCGAAGAAGGTTACCTCAGAGTACACTGGGATTTTGATCAAATGGACCAATGGGCTGAGGAGTGGTAGATGGGGTTTATTTTAGATAAATATGAAGTGCTGCATTTTAGAAAGGCAAATCTTAGCAGGACTTATACACTTAATGATAAGGTCCTTGGGTGTGTTGCTGAACAAAGAGACCTTGGAGTGCAAGTTCACAACTCCTTGAAAGTAGAGTCACAAGTAGGTAGGATAGTGAAGACGGTGTTTGGTATGTTTTCCTTTATTGGTCAGAGCATTGAGCATAGGAGTTGGGAGGCCAACTGTACAAGTGGTTAGGCCACTTTTGGAATACTACATGCAGTTCTGCTTTCCCTGCTATAAGAAGAATGATGTGAAACCTGAAAGGGTTCAGAAAAGATTCAAAAGGATGTTGCCAGTGTTGGAGGGTGTGAGCTGTAGGGAGAGGCTGAATAGACTGGGACCATTTTCCCTGGAGCTTTGGAGGCTGATGGTTGACATTATAGAGGGTTATAAAATCTCGATGAGCATGGATAGGATAAACAGACATTTTTTTTTTCCCTGGGGTGGAGGAATCCAAACTGAGGACATACATTTAGGGTGAGAGGGGAAAGATATAAAATGGACCTAAGGGGCAACATCTTCATGCAGAGGGTGGTGTGTGTATGGAATGAGCTGCCAGAGGAAATGGTGGAGGCTGGTACAATTACAACATTTAAAAGGCATCTGGATGGTGTGATGAAGCTGCTCCTTTAACAAGGTTATGCAGTCCTTGGCTATTTTTTGAGAGTGGTCGTAAATGACACAGTCTCCGAAAAGTCTAGAGATGAAGGTATTTAGGGCCAAATTGATAATAGCTAACAGATACTGCCTCGGACAGAAGGTTTTCAAGTTTTAAATAAAACACTTGTACAATGACAAGGGTGTGGCCTGTTCTCCCAGGTCAGCTTTTCTCTAGTTTGTTTTTTTTTAGCAGCAGTGTGAAGAAAGGCTGCTGGACCCTGAAGGCTGCTGGACCCTGAGTACTCTCTCTCTGACTTCCATCCTGTAAGAACTTGTGTTTGATTTTATCTTTTGTGCCAAGGGGTGTTTATGGGGATTGTTGCAAGTTCAAAGATTGGGAGAAGATTTGTAGCTCAGGTGCTCGTTGTAGTGGTTCTGTTCGCCGAGCTGGGAATTTGTGTTGCAGACGTTTCGTCCCCTGTCTAGGTGACATCCTCAGTGCTTGGGAGCCTCCTGTGAAGCGCTTCTGTGATGTTTCCTCCAGCAGGTACAGGTACAAATCACTATAAATGCCAGAGGAAATATCACAGAAGCGCTTCACAGGAGGGTCCCAAGCACTGAGGATGTCACCTAGACAGGGGACGAAACATCTGCAACACAAATTCCCAGTTCAGCGAACAGAACCACAACATTGTTGCAAGTATTTGGAACAGCATCATTAAGTTGGGATAGTCTGTTGAGTTTTCAGATCAGATAAGTATTCAGTATTCTGTTTTCTGTTTTTTGTGTTTCATTCAGTAATCTTGTAAATACATTCTGTTTTATTTAAAACTAAGTGGTTTCACCAGCTGATTCTCTCTTGGAATATCCACATTACACCAGCTTAAAACAACGAGCAAAGTTTAGGGTCTGGGCTACCTTCTTGAAATGTTTTGAGGGGTTTGGCCTAGTCCATAACGACGGGTATATGAATGGGAATGGTTTAGAGGGATATGGCCCAAGTGTTGGAAAGTGGGACTAGATTTATTTAGGATATCTGGTCAGCATGGACAAGTTGGACTGAAGGGTCTGTTTCTGTGGTGGACATCTCTTTGACTCTATGACTCTATTTGAGATTACGTGCCTAGTGATGACAATTAAATAATTGTCAGGAAACATCCGTCTGGTTCACTGATGTCCTTAAGGGAAGGCAGTCTGCTGTCCGTATTTAGTCCGACCCACGTTTGACTCCAGATTTACTGGAATATGGTCAGGTTTTAACTGCCCTATGGGCATTTAGGAATGGACAAATGCTGGTCTAGCCAATGATGCCCACATTCTGTGAATTAAGTTTAAAAAAGGGGCAGAGCTGATTGCCTCGTATTTTGAAATGTAAATGATAACATGCTGTCCTTTTTGGATGATGCAGGGGAGACAAGATTTCAATAACCCCACCACACTTGGCGATACTGGTCATTATTTACTTTTAAATAATACAACTAAAAGCAATTAAACTGGTCATTTTTTTTCTCATTACTGTTTCAGGGAACTTGCTGAGCACAAATCATTTATAAATCCCCAGAGCATTTAGTTTAATCTGCAGGCTTCCAGGTGAATCTTTATGAAATACCTTTTGGAAGTCGGAGACTATAATATTTGAAGTTTCATCACAGTCAAGTATGAGCTGTTAGTTCCTCAATTAAATTAAAATAGTGAGGCAAGTAAGATTTTCTTCATCCAAAATTATATTGAGTGCAATTATTAGACTATGACAACATTATGTGTACTTCTGATAAGTAATTCCATTAATTTTGTAGGAACAATAGCAAGATTGACAAGTCCATTGTTGCTCAAAGATATTTGTCACCATTTTTAAAAATGGACAATACATTAACTTTGACTTTAACTAATTTCCTTATATCCGCTAACTCCTTCATAATGTTTGACACATCTCAGAAATCTCCTCCTTAGTGCCTCTCAATATTTGGGTTACAATTTTTCCTTTGAAAGACATGGTGCTCAAAATTGCACATGATAAGCCATATACAGCAAATCCAGGTGTACATAAATAACAATATGATATGAAGGAATTATTAGCAGTTTGCTGATGCTTTCGCGTGTCTGCTCAGAGGATTGATTTAATCCAGAAATGCATTCATTCAAAACAGCAAAACACAATACAAAGAATGCATTTTTGTTTGACAATGGCCAATTTATGAGAGAATGTTGCCCCTTACTCCAACTCAACAAAAACATCTGTGATGTGCCCAGCATATGGTCTAAATTTCTGCACTTTGATCATTAATAATTGTAACAAATGACAGTCAATTCATTGAAGCTCCATGAATGTTCAAATGCATCTCTTTTTCCAGTACAAAGTAACTGAAAAGTGTTACAACACAGTGTAAACTTTCCTGCTTTATTTAAAACCAGCAACACAGAAAAGATTTATCACATGCAGTAGTCTGTGAAAATTCGATAGGCCAAGAACTAATCAAAGAAAAAAAACAACCTTATTTCTTAAACTATAACAGAGAATAATTAACTAACAACTATTTACAATTCCGTCCTCTAATCTTCCCCTTCCAGAATACTAGTCTGATAAAACTCCCAATTACGTTTTACAAAAACAAAACTTCATATCTCAAAACCAGGCAGCTTTTGGTTCTTCTTTTGGATCTTCCTGTGACTTATTTTCTTCTTCTTAGGGATTCTGCTTCACAGGTTACTGATTGATAGTGGTACTTTGAAGAGAACTCTTTTTAAGGCAGTTATTTTACATGCTGGTAGCTTGGCAGTTCTCCTCTCAACTGTACAATTTTCCCTAGTCTTATACTCCCACAGCATTGGATTGTATCATCAGCTTTGAAGATTGTCAACGTATGCAATTCAAACTTGATTAGAATTTGGTATTTCTTGGGGTATAATTTAAACTGATTGGCCTACTGAGTGACACAAACCTGGTGAGAGGACTGGTGTTGGACCATGGTGCTCGTCACCTATTTATGAAGAAGAGGGTTGAAGATGCCTATATTCTTACCTGCAATATTTCTCTAGAGTATGAAAAAACATAAGTGCAGTCAGGCTGAAGTTGAGCAAAATTAAAATCATAAATGTTTTGAGGCAGAGGCCCCTATTTCCCTCGGACCAATCTTTTTGAGAGGAAGAACTTGGATGAAGGGATATTGATGCCATAATGCAATCACATCACTGATGACCATGAGAACGTATAAAATGAAAAAAAACTGTATGATAGTGAAGAAGGCACCTTCTGGGTTTCACTTGTGAGGTTCAAGGCAAGCAATGAATCCCCTTGATCTTGTTTTTCCAATATCATGGGAACAGCCATGATAAGTGGACAAACAACACCAATTCCAACAGGATCAGCTGACAACAGAGCAACATAATCTGCAGCACCAACTGTGATCTCCTCACCCCTACAAGGCAGAGAAGGATAGACTGAGGAACGCATGCCACCAGACCTTGGCAGCCTTATCTGAGATGGTCAAGGAGCATTGAAATCAAGTTGGGAAGGGCTAAGATCTTGACCAGCTCCCTGAACATTGAACATCGGTTTCTCAGGCTAGTCAGGCTCCTGGGTCCTCTCCTGTATGTGACTGAGCAGATGCCTGATCTCTGGCACACTAGCAACTAGGCTGTTTCTTCCTTGCCAGCTCTGGAACTATTACAGTGAGATGCTCACCAAATTGTGCTCCCACACTATCATGGCCTAATGTTCCTATTGAGGTGTCAGTGGGAGTGCAAGAGGTAATCTTGCAGATATTTCCTCTGAAGTCTTTAAATTCTCATCCTCAGAGGTTGAGAAGGTGGCTCTGAGACAGTTGATGGTGAAGATGCTAAACTAGTCCCACCTGCCTGTATTTGCCAGACAGAAGAGTGAGACTGCTTCATGACCTATGGTCAGAACTGATGTACAATGTATGGCACTGACAATGGAGTTAAAGGTAGGGTGGAATGAAAAGCAATACTTACTTGGTCAATAAAATGTGGATGCCTTGATATCCCTGCAGGAGCTCTCCTAGTCGACTCCTGTAAGGGCCAGGATTCTCTGCTTTTATGGTCTGAGGAGCCTGATATCCAGCCTCCCTCCACCCTTATGGGCTCTATCTGCCCTCCTCCAGAGCTGTCTTCTCCTGGAATGACAGACGGGGAGCATTAATGGAGGTAAAAGGTAGATGCATGATTCTTCATGCTGATGCAGGAGGAGAGATGTTTTGAGTGAGCAAGAAGGCAATGCAGAGGGCATGTAGGGTTATAGTGTGGGAGTTTGTGGGAGACAAGAGTAAGTGAGGGAAGATGTTGCAGGCAATAGTGAGAGTGGCAGAGCATGAGGCTTATTGGGAGGTGAATACAGTAGCAGTGAAAGAGTGAGTGTGAGGGAATAGAAAAATGTGTGTGGTACTTAAACATGGACATCGGAGAAGATCATTGGCCGTCTTACGATACTGCTGATCATTCCTCTGGATTGTGCATACTACACTGACCTAGGCGAAAGTGAGGACTGCAGATGCTGGAGATCAGAGTCAAGATTAGAGTGGTGCTGGAAAAGCACAGCAGGTCAGGCAGTGTCCAAGGAGCAGGAAAATCGGCATTTGGGCAAGAGCCCTTCATCAGGAATGTGTGGGAGTTTGTGGGAGACAAGTGCAAGTGAGGAAAGATGTTGCAGGCAATACTACACTGACCTACTTGACCATCTCAGATAAGGCTGCCAAGGTCTGGTGGCATGCGTTCCTCAGTCTGTCCTTCATGAAGAAGACAGCCCTCCTCTTTACCATCTTTTCAACTAGGACTTCCAGATCACTGTCAGAGAATCACTGTCAGAGAATTATCCTCCTCTTCTCTGACACGTTCAGAACCTGCCCCCATTTGATCAGGTCCACCATGTATTAACTCTTACTTAGGTTTCAATAAAAATCATACTGTTACCAATATGATTTCAGCTTTGACATATTGAAAATTTTCCAGAAATGTTTTAGGATTAGCCACTTCCACCCTCGTTAACAAGTCTCTTCCATCAGATGTAGTCTAACTAATAACAAGTTGTCACAGAGTCATACATCACAGCAGGTCAGGCAGCATCCGAGGAGCAGAAAAATCGACGTTTCAGGCAAAAACCCTTAATCAGGAATAGAGGCAGGGAGCCTCCAGGGTGGAGAGATAAATGGAGGGGTGTGGAGAAGGTAGCAAAGAGTACAATAGGTGAATGGGGGTGGGGATATAGGTGATAGGTCAGAGAGGAAGGTGGAGCAGATAGGTGGGAAGGGAGATTGGCAGGTAGGACAGGTCATGGGGGTGGTGCTGAGCTGGAAGGTTGGAACTGGGGTAAGGTGGGGGAAGGGGAAATGAGGAAACTGGTGAAGTCCACATTGATGCCCTGGGGTTGAAGTGTTCCAAGGTGGAAGATGAGGCGTTCTTCCTCCAGGTGTTGGGTGGTGAGGGAACAGCAGTGGAGGAGGCCTAGGACTTCCATGTCCTCAGCAGAGTGGGCGGGGGAGTTGAAATCTTGGGCCACGGGGCGGTGGGGTTGATTGGTTTGGGTGTCCCGGAGATGTTCCCTAAAGCACTCTGCAAGGAGGCATCCAGTCTCCCCAATGTAGAGGAGACTGTATTTTGAGCAACGAATATGATAAATGACATCGGTGGATGTGCAGGTGAAACTTTGATGGATGTGGAAGACTCCTTTGGGGTCCCTGCCACAAATTAAACTAATCCCACCTGACTTGTTCTGGCCCTTTTCTATTCATCTCTATATCCAAGTGTCTACTAAATGTTGTCAAACAGAACTTCTATCAGTTTGCCTACATTAGCTCCTTCAGGTAAAGATCACCATATAATTAGTCTTTGTATCGGTGTACAGGCTTTTATGATTTCTGAATTGATTCAGAAATGACCATGATCCTCTCCAGTTCAAGCTTCTTTCCAATCACAAAACATTCAGTACTAGCTTTCTAAGTAAAAAATTGCTGACCTCACATTCCCTACATTGAACTTCATCTGCTACAGTTTAATCTTCCAGAGTTTCTTTATGCCTTGTCCCTCCCATCTACGAGTTACTGTGTCACCTTATTTAGCCTCATTAGTAATGCTCCATTTCTTCATCTAACTTACAACAGGAAAACTAAGGGTGTAGAAATAATCATAATAATATACATCCTCATAGCTGAGTAAACCATGTGTGAAAAATAATCAGGTTTCAAATATTTTCTGGAATATGCCTTATGGTTCAGTGAAAATTTAATGGTTGCATATACAGTCGGTTCTGCTATAACGCATTCTTCTTCAATGTGAATTGGCTTTAACGCAATTGAAGAATTTAGACCATTATCTGTAGAATGCAAACTTTCCTTACCTGTACTGGCTACAACTTGATTCCAGCCCCATTAGTTTAAGTAGCGTGACTGTTGTGCACTTTTCTTATGATGTGAGATCACACAAGAACAGAACTATCAGATTATATCAGAATCAACTGTATTTTTTAATCAAACTGTTTATAGATGTTATGAAGCAGTTCTGAAATAGATGGAACCTGAACACAGGTCTCCTGACTCAGAGGTGGAAGCATTACCGCTGCACCACTAGAGCTCTCAACCACCCTCCCACCCCTCCAATTCATTGATGTAAATTATTGTTTAAAATTGTTAATAGATCTCTTGTCACATTGACAATCTGAAGCTTAATTTGATATTTAGCAATTGAGGCAGATATCTGTTTAGAATAGTCTATCCCTTAGATTGGGCCAATCTTCAAAGAAAATGAACTGCACAAATCATTGTTTATGTATCAGCTGGAGAATTGTGGATATTGCTGAGTACTATTTCAGAAAAGTTGCAATTGACTTAGGAAGGTTTTCAAGATGTGACCTAGTGTCTGACTTTGGCTATGAAGTGAGATTAGAATAGTTGGTACTGCTTTACTTGGATTAAAGCTGACCTGAACTCAAAACGTGGTCTCTTCTGGTGTTGCAGAAGACCAGAAGATTGAGTCAAAATGTACTAGTTTTAAACTGTAATATATTACCAGTATGGGAACACTACTCCTGCAGGTGGGCAAGGCAATGAAAGCATGAAATAAGCTCTGTCACTAAATTAATATATTAAATTAAATTTGATAATAAATTAAACAGATTTAAAAGGCTTTATGACCTTAGAAAAGGAGCAGTTGAATAGGGAAATAGAGGAAATTAATTAATTTCAGTCCTGAAGCAAAGGAAGGGCAAACACAAGATTGAATTACATGTGCACACCTTGATCCAATTATTCCCTAATATTTCTCACACTGTTTCATTTGAAAATTAGATTTCGACTTAAATCCCCATTTGCAACATAATGACAGATCGGCTGATACGCACTACAAAAATATAAATAAATAATGATTGCAAGGCATAATATTCTCTTGCAGTTCAAATAAAGTTTATAAACTAAGCAGGTTTTTTTGGTAGTCAATAACCTCAGCACTATAATTGCACTAAGGGATGCATTATCCGTTAGATAATTTTACTGCACTGAAATATTACATACTGAGCTATGAAGTTACCATTCATATGGAGTAAAAAAATACATTTACTGCAATACAGTTTAAAAAAATTGTCAAATATCATAAGGCCATTAGGTCACATGTTTCTGCTATGTCTTGACCAGATGGATTTTATTACTGTAATTATATTACAAACTATCAAAACAATGACTGCTTAAACATGCTAAA
This sequence comes from Chiloscyllium plagiosum, assembly GCF_004010195.1. Lineage (NCBI taxonomy): Eukaryota > Metazoa > Chordata > Chondrichthyes > Orectolobiformes > Hemiscylliidae > Chiloscyllium > Chiloscyllium plagiosum. The sequence continues at coordinate 33,667,172 of NC_057721.1, forward strand.
AGTTATCTGCTATGTGGAACTCTAAAATAAAGCTTTGATTTGTGTTTTTTTTTTATTTTCAGTGCTGTGTAAAGGAAACAAAAGTACTCATGTCTTGGGCAATGAACTTTGTGGATTTTACTGTGATAATCTCAATATGTAGGTTAAATATAACGTAGTGCAGCGCAAATAGTAATTAAATCAACAAGCCTTGTTGTCCAATATATTGAATCGGAAATGTAATTAGATTGCACATTATGGTTTTAAAATTATCCCATATTGATTCAAATATCATTCTGGTTCCAATAGCATTGCCACCAATTATGTAAATTGGAAACAGTTACATTTAATTGAAAGAAACATTTTCTGGGTTTATTTTTCTGGACCAATGTTGGAATGTTTACCATGGAGTTCATTCAGTCTCCACCCAAAGTCTTATTTTCTACTAGGTGTTTACATAAAGGAAAAGAGATTAGTATTTGATTAGTGACATTATGAAAGTTAGATTTTAGTCCTGAGATGTTCCCATTAGAATAGCATAAAAGGTTACTAAGTGCACTGGTCCATGTTTATTTTAAATGGCTTAGGTTTTGCAGTCAGCAGGGAACGAACAGTACTCACTGTTCATCACCTTTACACTTATTAATGGACTCTCAGTGAACTTTGCAATAATTAGAGAGTCAAAACTGTGTTGTACCCTCTATAAGGAAATGAGGTCTTGAAGAGGACAAGCAACCTGATAGTGAAATACCGTGGGTCCAAGATATCTGACATAAAAACAGAAAACCATGGAAAAAGTCAGGTCAGGCAACATCTGTGGAGAAACATAATTTAACACATCAGCAGGACTTTGTAATTTCATATCTTTGGAACCAACCCATTAAGTCAGGTTATTAAAGACAATGTAAAATCATCAATAGAAAGCAGGAGGAAAAGAAAGATGAAATTACAATATAGATAAAAATGATAGAAACAAAATGTAAATAAACAATTATTTCCATGTTTAATTTGTTTAAATGTTAAGACTTCGTCAGGCTTCTGTAACTGATGGTAGAAGGCATGTTTTTGGTGTGGTATATCCTTTGGTTAACAAATCATAAGTGAAATTTCTCCATTTTGATTTCTCCAATCATGATATAGACTATACCGACAGAAATAGACCATTCATTCAACCAGTGTTATGCCCCACATGAGTCTTTTCCCATTTCTTCTCATCTAAATCTACCTTCATATCCTTCTATGCTCTAGTCCATTACATGCTGGTCTATTTCTCCTCAAAAATGTCCAAAGTATTTACTTCAACCATTTCCTGGGGTTCTGAGATCCACATTACCATTCTTTAGGTAAAAGGTTGCTTCCCAATTTCCTATTTGATTCCCTGGTGACTTTCTTATATTAATGACTGCAAGTAATGCTGTTCACCTCAAGAGACAACATTCATCTGAATCTACCTTATCAAACATAAACTTGGAGTCACCTATTAGTTCACTGCTCAATCTTCTATCACAGGAGCAAAAACACTCAATTTGTCAATCCTTTTCAGATTTTTAAGCTCACATATTTCTGGAATCATTCTTGTAACTCTTCTCCACATGCTTTTCAGTACCTCTATGTCCTACTTATAATCTGGCAAATAGATTTGCATCCAATAGCCTGAAGTCTACGCTAACCAAGATTCAGCATAACTTCCTTATTTTTCAATGCTATTCCTTTAGAAATGAAGCACCTCATGTTTATTTTGTTTTATAGCCTCATTAATCTCGGTCACAACTTTTAATGATTAGTGTACTTTTACTCCAAGATCCCTTTGTTCTTTGATCATCGAGACTAGCACTTTCCAAAAAGTGACTTCACTATTTTTCTGTTAAATGTACTTCTTTATACACATGTACAGAACTTCACTTTCAATATTTATCCTTTCTGTGAGTCTGTTAACTTTTTTCTTATAATATGCTGCAGTGCCCCAGTATTGATGATCACTTTCCAACCCATGCCCATTTCATGCAGTTACCAATTTAAAAATTAATGCCAAACCTTACAGGGATATGATTGGTTATGCCAAGATTTGTAGTAGAATTGGATGATAAGGTTGGCAAAGTTCACCTCAATGTTGGGAAAATCTCATTCCATCTGTTATGCTGTTGACAAGTCGCTCCCCAAGTTTTTCGCTAGGCAGTAATGATTTGTGCCAAGGTAAGTGCTACACCTTTTCCTCTACTTCCTCCCATACTCTATCTCTACTAGAATCCCTTCAGTACCAATGGTACCAAGCACTCTAATTTTCATTAGCTTGGTAGTCCCAGAATACAATAATACTGCATTTTTATTCTTTATCTTTTTCTCACTACAATGGCTCCAACATTCACCCTTCAACCTGACAAAGGCACTCCTCCCTGCAGATAGAGGGCTGCTGGACATTAGTTTGTTCCCTTCTCAATAGCCTCCTCCCATTACCATTTATTGCTTGAGGCCTTGCTCCCACTTCCCTGTTTGAGAATGACCTTTGTGGCCACCACACACAGTAGATTGTAATTTTTTACTAAGCATTTGTGTGAATAACATGTTCAATTGCACCGCATTAGCTAGAACATTCAGGGTCATGATAGTGGCATAATTTTCTTTGCTTATCAGGGAAAAAGAGGATTTGTTTGAAAGGATCTTCTGAGCCTCTACAAAGAATTCTATGGTGTGGAAGGAAGCCATTCTGCACCAATCCTTCAAGCATTTTGGCTTACTTCCAATCTCCTGCCATTTCCTCATACTTTTGTGTGCTATTTCTATCTAAATAATCATTCAATGCCATTTTTTAATGTGTCAATTGAACATCCTTCAGAACACATCCAGGAAGTGCATTGTAGATCTTAACTACTCACTGTGTGACAATATTTTTCTCACCTTGCTTTTGCTTCTTTTGCAAAACACTTTAAATTTACACCTTTTTTTTGATCCTCTTAGAAGTCAGAAGGGTTTCTCCCTATCCACTCTGTCCAAAACTCACAAGATTTTGAGAACCATCATATCTCCTCATCCTTTCTTCTCTTCAAAGAAAATAGTTCCAACTTCTCTGATCTGAAGTTTCTCATCCACAGAGTTATTCTTGTTAATAGTCTGTACTCAGTCCAATGTGTCCACATCATTCCTATTGTATGCTGCCTAGAACGGTGCACAATGATTGTGCTGAGGTCTGAGAGTTCACATACACAAAATCAACAGTATTGTCTGATCAGCACTATTCGTTACTTCTTCTAAAAGCTCCAGCAAGATAGTTAGATGTGATTTTAAAAATCTGTGCTGGTTCTCCACAGTAATCCATATTTTTTTCCATGTGGCTATTATTCCTGAACATCTAGAAGTCTCCCCAACATTGATGTGAAATGAACAGATCTGTATTTGTTGTGATTACCTTTGCAAGCTTGTTTGAACAAGGACATAACATCTGCAATTCTCCAGTCTCCTGGAACCCACAATGCCCCCTCTCCTCTATTGAGCCCAGGGAAGAATGAAAAATTATTGTCAATACCCCTGCAATTTTCACACTCTCTTCCTTCAGTATTCTTTGTTGAACTTCTGGTCCTAGTTCTTATCAAATGGAAATACTGATAACCTGTCCAATAGCCTATCAAATAGCTCCACCTTGTCAGTTTTCACCTCTTTTAGTGATTCAGTTTCCTTTTCTGCCACCATGGTCTGAGCAGCATCTACCAGGTAGGCAAAGGCAGATTCAAAGTATTCATTAACATCTCAGCTATGCTGCCTGCCTCCTTGGGTAAATCACTGTGTAAGGCCACACCTCTCCATTTACCACTATTTTTATCTTTAAAAGTGTGTAGAAGACTTCAGGTTTCCCTGTATTTAGCTGTCACTCCCTTATTTATAATCCCCTTCAATTACCCTATTCACTTTTTCACCTCCTTTGTCTTTGCCTGTACTCAGCTCGATTTTGATTGTTTTCTATCACCTGTCATAGCATGCTTTTTTTTTTCATTCTTTAACTTAATTTCTATCTCCTTTGTCATCCAGGGAACTCTGGAATTTTCCCTCCTGTCATAGCATGCTTTTTTTTTCATTCTTTAACTTAATTTCTATCTCCTTTGTCATCCAGGGAACTCTGGAATTTTCCCTCCTGTCATAGCATGCTTTTTTTTTCATTCTTTAACTTAATTTCTATCTCCTTTGTCATCCAAGGAACTCTGGAATTTTCCCTCCCTTTTCTTTTTGCAGGAATGTACCTTGACTGTATGTGAAACACCCTTCTTTGAAGGTAAAAGCAAGGAGCTGCAGATGTTGGAAATCTGAAACAAAAACAAAAAGTGCTAGTGGAACTCAGTAAGTCTCAGTAAGTCTATCTGTGGAGAGGAGAACGTGAGGTCTGCAGATGCTGGAGATCAAAGTTGAAACTTTATTGCTGGAACAGCACAGCAGGTCAGGCAGCATCCAGGGAACAGGAGATTCGACGTTTCGGGCACAGGCCCTTCTTCAGGAGAGAAACAGAGTTAACATTTTAGGTCCAGTAAGACTCTTCTTCAGAGCTGACTTTATTCACTCTCTGTGGCTGGATAAGGTAATGATTAATAGAAAGGAGCAGAGTAGAATCAGCACAGTGCAAGGATTCCTACATTTGTTGAGCCCTACAGATTGTTTTCCTTACCATAGGGTTGGTTGTGACTAAGCCTGCTCTCCAATGCATTTAGGGCCACAATATGTTTTTATCCAATTTCCCTCCTCAACCTCCAGTTATCTGTTACCTTTCCCTGCTTTCTGATGTGATGAACCTCCAGATAGTGTCATCATGGACTTTGTACTTTTTAACCAATTCCACTCCCCTCACCCAAGCTTTCTTTTTGATCTCCTGGTTTTCTGATTTTAGACATGCAAAAGCAAAAATGATGAAAAGGCCCCATCGCTTAATCTGGAACTCTTTGAATCACTATACCTACCTTTAAAGTATTACAGAGTTTTGGATCAGTGTGTAGCGAGCAAGGCACATAGCATCTAATGGCTGCTTGTACCCACTGTTCCACCAGCCTGTCAAATTGTTCAATGTATCATATTCCTGTCACTCACTTTGCAAGCTGTCTCATATCCAGGAATCATATTGAATATCCCATTACTCTACACTCATACAGCTACCAATAATGACAAGCTAATACATACTATTCAATGTAGATGTGCACAGCAGCTAAGCCAAGGATAATAGATGCTTGATTGGTCAATTCACCAGAGGGTCATATCACAGGCTACAACAATGGAGTCCAATGAGTATCTTAATGGGGCAGAATTGTGTTTTTCTTAAGTTTTGAAGGCATCAATATCATACTATACAGGATTAACACAGGACCATAGATCACTTTCTTCCAGCAAGTATTTCCCACAGCCTTGGATACACTAATATGGGATGTAATGAAGATCTTGAATCTGTACATGAGCCAGAATGGAAAAACTATTATCCCAGATGCAACCTTGGCATAGACTTCCACCATGTTTGACGTCCAATTAAGGAAAGTGGGTAGGTTCCTGTTGCCACCAGCTATAGAATCTCAGCAGCCCCACAATGAGAGATGGATGCTGATGAGTCAGGTCAGGGATGACCAGGGCAACTCAATACGGAGCTGTCTATGGAGGAATGTATTTGAAATTAAAAATTCTGAGGGCCAAAGTCAGTCAGTGCCTGGGAGCACAGGGAAACAATTTGGTGTAAAAGTTTGGGCTGTGCGCATGTCCCCAGGGTGTCGGATAGTCCCATAAATCCCTGTAGGAAGGCCAATCCAGGAGCTGAAGGCCTTGCCATGTGGCAGAGGGCCTGCTTTTCTGCCAGCCTGACTTCTAGATATCCCCGAATTTGGTACTTAATGATTTAAGCTAGGACATTTCCTAGCAGCAGGTATGCATTCAGGAGGAATCCCAATGTCACTCCCTACATTTCACCATCTGACCAGCACTCGGAGATTTCTAATTTTAATATCATTGTAAATTTATTCATAGACATAGGACTAATGCACTGTCAAACTGTTAGATAAACCACTTTTTTTGTAATGTCTTACCACTCTGTGCAAGAAATAAGTCATTTATAGTTAAGATACAGATACGGATAAGGGGAGTAGTGAGTTAAAACTGCTTTTGTAATACAGGTTATTGGAATTACAGTGAGTAATAGTCATCACCAGCTGATACAAAGCTCTCAGACCTGACAAATCACAGTAATAAAACTGTGTTTCTCTTGCCTGGATGTGATATTGCTTTGTCATGCATTAAAAAGGTGCCAAGAGAATTAACATTTTTCTTCATTCCTTTTCCTCAAGATTTAATGAAGTGGTTGACAAGAATAATAAAATGAAAATAAAAAAGAGACCAAGAGAATGCTTCTGCTTATATAATCATTTCAGCACATTTAAAATCAAACACATTTTTGGAACAGAAAAGGAAAATAGTTTGTGATACATGATATTGTGATTAACTTTCTTAATCATGTCAATGCTTCATAGATAATCCTAGGCCCCATAAACATACTCTTCTTTTATGTTGTACGAATGCATGAGTGATTTTGAATGAAAGGGCACATGAAGTGAACCATTACCTTGAGAAGTTTTCCAAATTGGATCTAGTTCCTCTATTAGTTGTTATTTGAATAAGCACTTGGGTACTGCTAAAAAGCAACACATTTTTGTCAAAGCTTTTCATTTTATCCATCAGGAGAATTTATTAAATAAAGGCAAAGCATCATATATACTTTATAGGAGGAGAGTGCTATTTGGATGACAATTATGTTCAGATTGGTAGAGGTGTTGCAATGGGGAATGCACATGATGGAAGTCACCATGAAGATCATGCTTCTTGCTGACTTTCAGATCAAACCCACCACCAAACTCTCTCTCTAATGAGGACAGCATCCTCTGATCTATGGGACTATGATAACTTGCACTTTCGCTCAATGATAACTGACAATTAATTATACAGCTTTGTTTACATGTTATAAAAATGACATCCATTGTCTTCATCATTTCTCAGGAAAATGCATTAACAAGAGCTAACCTACCTGGATTACTAATTAGCACTCTCATACTGTATAAATGCTGTTTGCCATTTACATGGGTATTTTTGAAAATCATAACTGCAACTTTCCAAAATAAGTCATTTTTCAACAGAAATCAAGTTCTGCACTACCAAGTGACTATTTGAAAAAGCACTTTGAAAATTGATTGAGAAATGGACTGAATCAGCACATTCTATTAAACACAGATCAATTGCCTGGAAGTTGAAATCATAATTTTGAAAATATCGTCAATGTTCTCTATTATTTTTGTAAAGAACTGACAGTAACTTCTGGTCTCTTAATGTTTGCACCTGAAACCACAAGTCCAGAGGTTCTTGTCAGTGGACTTGAATTATTCACACACTATTTTCTCTGTAAAGCATTAAATATTATTCAATCGTAAACAGTGGGACTTTCAATGACATAAGTCACAAGTAACTGTAAAAGTTTTCTGTCCCTAAAAAGCTAATTTTAAAGTGTAGACTCTCATTCCAAAACATATGAATTGAAAAATGGCAGATTTTAATGATTTTTTTAAAAATTGATTTTCTTCGCAAATCCTCATTTTGCTTTCTGTATAATTATTGAAATGCGATTAGAAATTTTTCTTTTTAAAGTTGCTTTGTTGCCTGGGTATTCTCATTTGGATTGGCTGCTCAACCTGCTAGCTGCTTGCCCTGCTTGCTGAATATAGTAGATCTTTTATTGATGACACTAAATGAAAATAATGTCAGAATTGGGGAAACCTACACTCTAAACCTTGCTTAAACTTTGCAGGCAGTTTTCTTTCAGTGCAATGACAAGTGCCATTCTTTCATTACTGACCTGATTATCTGGATCAATATGTTTAGTTATTGCATTGATAAGGATAGGCAAACCAGTAGGATATGTTGTGGATTACTGTAGTCAAAAGCCAAGCCAGACACAATGACCAAATTGTCTCCTGCACAGACAACGTCAACTTCATTAATTCAATACATTGAAGTATAATATAGTTAGAAAGAGACAACTGGTGGTGAGTTCATCCTGAGGGTTACTAAGTCTCAGACAGGAGGTGAGTTTGAGAAGGTAAAACCTTCATACTAACCTCAGTCAGTATAGGAATTGAACCCATGCTGTTAATGTCTCTTTGCATTACAAACCAGCCAACCAAGCTAACTGATCTCTAATCTTTTAAGACATGGACTGAGACTGACATGTACATGAGTAGATGTTATTGATTGCAAATGTACTATACTATATCTGTCATGGTGTTCTCATCTTTTAAAACTCATAGCCATTCTATTTTCCAAGCATTAGCTTCAAAAACAACATAGCTAAGAATGCATGTAATTAGATATAAATACAAAGTTGAAGAAAGAAAGAATATTGCTTAAATTGCACTATTTTGGGAAGCAATACATTCACTTTACTCTGGTGCTCCACTATTCTTGAAGTTTAGCAAGCAATCTTCTGGGGTTTCGCAACCCATCACTGTCCCTGCCTACTTATTAAATTCAGGTAGCGTGCTGGGCACAGCCAGAGATTAGAACACAGAAGGCAGGTTATCAATCAGTACAGCAGGAAGTGAGTCAGGTCATGCTGGAATCAATCTTGACATTATACATAATTAGGACTGTTTCAAACAGTTTCGTCCTGCATACAATTGCGGAAGACAACTTGACTCAAATAAATACTGTTGTTTGTTTGTAAATAATAGATTATAACATACTGGGTAATCGTCTCTTGTAACTGAGACTCACAGCACTGAACCTAACAACAATAAACTTCGAACGATGGATTCTGTTGATTTATGAGTCAAAAATCAAAAGGCAGAGCTTTACAAGCTCCATGCAAATGTACTCAACTGGTTGTTATAAATGAACTCTAACAGGCTACACCTTGGTCAAACAACATTCATCGCATTGTTAAGAATACATATAAGTAGAGAGAGGGCATTGATTAATCAAGTAATTTGAACACATATGAAACAGGACAATGAGGGTTTAGTGATGCCGTGCTAGTGTCCTACCTCTTGGCTTGCAGGTTCAGGTCCTATCTTAAGATATGATGACCACAAAGGTAGGCTTCTAAACATTTTTTTTAATTAAAAAGAGTCTTAGTTCCCTTCATGCTATTCCATTCTCCTCAAGCTCTGTAACCAGTTGACATAATGGAGGTAGAAGTGCATTATTGTCTCTCACAATTAATTTAAATTTGCCGTAAATATTTGACTGGTAATGCAGTGATTGCTGCTTTTCATTAATTTGGTTTAATTTATGTAGTTTGGGGTAATTTGCTGTTTTGGTTTCTAAAAGATTAAAAAAAGGGACTAAAACCCCACTATACTGTTCCATTCTCCTGAAGGGAATGTTTTGGAGCCTAAACAAGTTGACCATCAACAGGTCCAGGCAATGGGTCTTGGAAGGGTTAATTAGTTCTAACCATCAGCCTCTCTTCTGTGATCATGTCTAAACTTGGGTGATCCTGGAGAAGGAGCACAGATCATTCTGTCACACTTCACAGATACTGCCAGGTAAACCTGCTCTGATTCTCCAGCACTCTCTGTTTTTGTGACACTCTTCAGGTCTTTGTGACTGGAGGGTACTGCAGGCCTGGAGCATAATCAACCCCAATATCAAGTTTTAATTTAACTTGATAAATTTCCTTTGAATAATTCTTATTTGAGCTTTTTTAAGGTTTGGTTCTTTAGTTAACTAGATTTTTAACTTTTTTTAACCTTCTATTGATTTTTCAAGATAGCATATCTGTGTGCCATTCCATGTGACCCACCACAGTCAGTTGCCTCGAGGTGCAATTAAAATATGGACAACCCCAACCATTGTGGAAATTGCATTCACCCTCACTGATGGAGTTGAAAAGAGTAGACACTTCTTCACAGATGACCATTTGTTGTGGCCTAGTATGGAAATGTACAAGTTCACAAATGGATTCAAAATGCCCTCAACTAAATGCTGATATTGGAACCAACAGCTTGACACATACTCTTTAACACGCAAGATCTCCAGCTGAGAATATGCAATCAACATGATATATCTGAATTTGAGATAAAGTGGCCCCTGCAGACATTTACTTGCCATTCCAAAAGCCAAACTTTGTCTTCTAGAGTGGAGTGCATTCCTGCGGAAAAAACATAATGCAGTTCCATTCCTTCATCAAATGAGAATTCCTAAACCTGCTGCAGCTGGTGCTGAGGCTGGCTATGGGAGTCTTCATATACAGCTAAGGGTCATCATGGACAACACCCATTATTATACAGAGAGAGCTAAAACTAAAATGCTCTTCAACTCCCTCAGGAGCCCAGTGCGTGTTTCTGCAGCTTCACTTTGCAGTCCAATGCATACATTAAAAATGTTAATAATTTCTCAATAACTCAGGCTAGATTGTCATAGAGGATGATCCTGTATCCAAAGAAGAAATAGAGCTGTCAAATCTTGATTGGACAATTAAACCTACTTGATGTTCAAGAAAGAACTGACACTAATTGTGACATAATAGAAGGTAGTAATTTGACAAATACATGACAATATTGGAGGTGTCGGGGTAAATAAAGAAAATTACATTAAATTTGAAGAAATGTGTACTCAAATGTTGAGCCCTGGGTGATTTAGAGGATTGTTTATTATTTGTTTTATTTCAGTTGAAGAGGCACTGGACTCGTGTTTGTTTTTGACTGAAATGTAAAAACTTGGTTGGGATACTTTGCAAGGATGTTTAAATTTTGAGTGATCAATTTGCATGCAAATTAAACAAACTGAGAAATTCCAAAACAATTAGCGAGCAGCATAAGTCATTCCTAATTATGCTGAGCATTCATTAGCTTAGTAATAATATATTTACAGATTTTTATAATTGCTTCTGCACTCTAAATAATAATTGGGGTAATGTCAGGATTTAAAAAATGGTGCAGATCCTTCAAAAAGAAGCAAATGCATTTGGTTTTTCTTCTATTCGTAACTTCTTATAATCTGACAGATTTCTGGGAAATCTCCCTTTCAGAGCTTCTTCAGCAATGTGGAGTGATGTTCCAAAAAGAGGTCCAGCATTACAATACAGGATTGGGGTCAAGTTTTGAGGAATTGGCAAGACAATGCACACCCATATCTTACACTGTAAGGTGGCATTCTGGTGAGTGTTAAAATGTCCCAAAGCTTTTCATGGATGAGGTGATCGGTAGGAATGGCAGGTGAATAGTTGAGAGGGGTTATCAGATCAGGAATATGGTTCAGTGATTAGAGCTTGACAAGTTGGAGTTGGGGGGAATTCAGAGGACCAGTGGAATTAATTACAAAGTTTGATAGAAGTGGCTGGAGAATGGTCAATTGGATAGTTACAAAGGAGATGGACTAAGATTTTTCTTATCGAATATTTCCTGAAAACTATCCATGAAAGTTTGTTAAAATTGTTCAAAATCTGTGATTCTACTGCAAAAGATGAGAGCTTTTCAAAAGGAGCAGGAGAATTTTCCATTCAAAGTTTGAATTTCCCAGCTAGGTCTCACAGAGTCAGTATGTTGTGATTTCTGCAGCATCCTAACATGTATCTTGGGTCATACATTGGACCTCCTTTGAAAGGGAGACCTGAAGATCAAGACCAACATAATAGCACTTGGGGCAAAATTTAAAAAAAAAGCCTAGTGATCTCCTAAACTAGTGAACAGTATTTTCAACTAGTCCTGCTATCAAGTCCTTCATGGAGAAGTAAAAGAAAGGAAATAACATTGCCTCAAAATAATTTTTCATCCAAGAAAACAGTAGCTTCAATAAGTGTACAAGACCTGGAATGATACTTGAACCTATAACCTTTGGATTTGAGCTGAGAATTGAGCTAATTTGACATCAGATCAATAGCAGAAACATTACATATGCTCTATTTGTGTGGGATTTTACATCTTTTCAAAATATTATCTGTTTCAAGAGCAGCTAACAATAATAAGTAAGAACACAAAATAAAATGTCCATTCTCTGGCATCTGATAATTCTTGGAATACAAGAAAAATCCATTAAAATGCAAAGAATTCTCTGATATTTAAATAAATTCAATGAGTACTAATCATACTGAGAAAATAGGTCTGTTACCATAGTAATATGCTTTAATGCAAGCGCACAACCTAATTCTTCAGGGACAACTATAACCTAATTTGTAACAAAGCAAAATGTTAGGGATGAGGAAATCCATAACTGAGCCAAGCAATTTACAAAACAAAATGGTGCAGGGAGCCAATAATGAGATAACCTGTCTGATATGGAAAAACAGAATATCACATGGATGTATGTCATTAGCAACACACCACATCAATAACATGCACTAGATTGATGCAGCTCCCATGCTGTCATTGCTGAAGAAAGTTCGTCCATCTTCTCATTATTTTGAACCACTCAATGGAGACAATAGTATTTTCCTATTAGCACCCTCACTATCATTACAGTACCTTCTTAATGGGATGCAAAGTTACTGAGCCTCTCTACCTCTTTATAATAACAGCAAGCACCTGCATCAACTGGACCAAGTACCCACATCAAACTTTATTCTGCTAAAACATTAAAGAGTATTCAGATCTGACAGTCTTGCTTTTCATAGCTCTGTAGCATGGGCAAAATTAAAACAAAACTGTTTAAGAACCACCTTTGGTTGCTGACTGTTTAAAAGGTGTACAGTGTTTAATATAATAGCTGCAAAATGATCCTGTTTTATCATAATTGGCTAGTGTGCCATCTAATACATAATTTATTAAATCTTAGATGCCTTTCTTCATTGGATCTACAACTTCATCAGTTGATTCCAAATTTGGGACAGGTCTGAGACCATCTCAGGGCTACTTACCTGACTTTCAATTGCCTTTGAGACTATGCTGGGTAATTGCAGCAGACAATGTTTTTCGGTTGGGTTGCTGGAATATCGTGTCGCAAGTCACGGGGGGATAATGGGCGCCACTGCTTCTGGCACTAGTGTGAGAAACAAAATCAGTAGCATTGTCACTCCACCGTGGCTTGTAATTAACCAACACTTCCTGTCTGTTGGTGCATGGCCCCACGGCATTTTGAACATTATCAGTTCTCAGCTGTGAAAGTGAGGCACATCAGTACGCATCACATTGCAGAAATCAGAAATCTGAATGAAAGCACAGACATAATAAGACTGATAATGTGGTGCCAGCTGCAAACCAGAACCATTGTTTACATGGCATTGGCAGTGGTTATGCTGAAATGAGTTGGTCTCACACATGATATACAAGTTCAGAATATTTACATAATTTAAAATACTTCTGGTACATCATGCACCACATCTGGTCAATGTGCTGCCAACTGCCCTTAAATTTGGATTGTGAATATTCACTGGAAAAATTAGCTAGGGACCGAACAACCCAATTAACAGAACAGGAACAAAAGATCTCACGACAAGATATTTTGCATTAAAAACTGATTTCATTGGTATTGAGGTTTGTGATTTTTTTTTAAGTGTTAAGAATATGAAGAAGACATAATAAAAAATGTAACTGTCCCTCCTTAGTAGTTATGAAGTAGGGGCGCAATCAAGATGAAGTTATCAAATCCCCATATGGAAAATAGTTCAACACACTATCTTGAAGAGGAGCTGTAGACTAATTCATGGTGCTCTGTCCAATATTTCTTCACCAATCATCCAAGCATCAACATCTTCCACATGAAGAGCTCACTGCTGATAGGCTACTCAGGATGTGGCACAGGGAGAGGCTTTCAACATCAATGCCATTTCCTCCAAGTGAGAGGGGCACCATTTTGGTGCACACTAGGATGTCCCTGGGCACTGATGCCAGCTGCTGGAGCAGGACCTACTGCAGGATGGAGTGGTGGCCATCCTTTCCCCATGGCTGTCCCCAAGCTGCTTTGTATCTTTCTGCAACTGTTTCCAGAGAGCCCATCGGATCAGTATGGGGTTTTTCAATCCAGATAATACCATTTTATCTCATTGCAAGGAAGCATCAACCATGCCAACTATATATCATCAAAAGCATTGGTTTGCAGTTGCTGTGACTCTAGGATGGCAATAAAAAGCAACTTTGGATTGCCAATATTTGGGTTGGTGCACAGCTGAGGCCCTAAGATGCTATAGATGCTGGTATATGCCAGAATATCCTGGAAATGGTAAATATCTCTCACCATGGCAAGTGGAACAAGAGGGATGCCACTTGATATGGTAGCTGGTTAACAAGGCAAGTTTGGAATGATCACAGACAAAAACTTGCCAGGCCTCACAGGGAGAAACCCATCGAGAAACTTGATAAAACTGACACTTTGCCAAAGTATGGTAAGATTCAGCCTCGGAACCTTTTTGTCATGAAAACCAGTTAGCGACACTTACAAGTGATTCAGCTATATTTTTCACCAAAGCTAGAAAATAAAGCTGGCCTGTAAAACTTCCATTTGAGAAACAGACAGCACTAACAGACAATTAAAGACAGGATCATTATTTCATTGACCAATTTTGAATTTTTTACACTTTAATAATTTTTCCATAATCCATTATTCAGATGATTAATTAAGTAATAGATAAGCAGAATCCAAATGCAATAAAAACTTTCTTCATGCTTTTAGTTTTAAATAATTTAAAGCTGTTTGAACTCAATTCAGCTAAAAGCAGTACAGATAAGATATTGATGAAAATACAAAGATCTGTTATTATTAGGTAAATAATATCTTTGCCAAAAGTTTATGAACTCCTCTGGAATCTGGACTCAAACATATGTTCACTGATGTGGAATTCAAGGCACCTATATGTATGTATGATTTTTTAAAACAAATTCTGGCAAAACCATGTTTATAATTCAAACTCCTCTAGTCAGTTTTGTTATACACAAGTCTGGTATGGATATGTTTGTTTGTCTAGATTTAATATCTTTGTAGCAAAATACCTTCAAATCCAATGACAAGAGCAACAAACTTTAGATTAGATGAGGTTAGACTAGATTAGATTCCCTAAAGTGTGGAAACAGGCCCTTCAGCCCAACAAATCCACACCGACCCTCCAAAGAGTCACCCACCAAGACTCATTTTCCCTACATTTACCCCTGACTAATGCAATGGCAATTTGCCATGGTCAATTCACTTGACCTGCACATCTTTTGGAATGTGGGAGGAAACCGGAGCACCCGGAGGAAACCCACACAGCCATGGGAAGAATGTGCAGGCTCCACACAGACAGTCACCCGAGGTGGGAGTATGAACTGCTGTTGTGTCTTCTTATAATTTATTTCTGGAACAAAATCCTGACAAGATCATAGTGGGAAGATAAAAAGGCCATTAAGGTCATTTAAAGAAAAGCATTTCTTTTCATTCAGCTGTTAAGGGCCTGGAGAAAGGAAGGGAATGGGTAACCGCAAGGCAATCTAAGAGAAACAGGCAGATAGCACCGGAGTCTCATGGCTCCTTTGCATTCCTGTAAAATGGCAGCATATGGTTTGTACTCAGTCAGCATGAAATGAGCTCATCATTTTCTTTGTTCAGCGTACCTTAAGTAATGATGACAAACTAGTGATAGGGAATTAAAGGTGCACACAAGCATTAGAGAGTGAATTGAAGTAGCAAGGTTGAAAGAAAAAATCACTGCAAGTTTATTAGATCCAGCAGAGCTCCAAGTGCTCAAGTTCACAAGTGCAGGAATGAAGTTCTGTTACATAAAGTCAAGCTAAATCTGAAGGCAAAAAGAACTATGGATGCTGTAAATCAGTAACAAAAATAGAAAATGCTCAGCAGGTCTAGCAGCATCTGTAGAGGGAAATCAGAGTTAATGTTTCAAGTCAAGTGACCCTTTTTCAGAACTTTTGGGACCATATGACTTTAAAGTTGATGGAGTAGTGGACAGTATAGAAGAATGTTGCAGGTTGCAGAGGGACTTAGCTAAGCTACAGAATTGGGCTGAGAGGTGGTAAATGGAGCTCAATGCAGATAAATGTGAGGTGATTCACTTTGGGAAGAATTACAGGAAGGCAGAATGCTGGGTCAATGGAAAGATTCCTGGTAGTGTGGATGTGCAGAGGGATCTTGGAGTCCATGTTAATAGATCCCTGAAAGTTGCCACCCAGGTTGCCACCCAGTGTGTTAGATTTTATTGGTAGAGAGATTGAGTTCCTGAGCCATAATGCCATGCTGCAACTATACAAAATGCTAGTGGCCACACTTAGAATATTTTGTACATTTCTGGTCGCCCCATTACAGGAAGGATGTGGAAGCATTGGAAAAGGTGCAGAGGAGATTTACCAGGATGCTGTCTGGTCTGGAGGAAAGGCTGAGAGACTTGGGTCTCTCCTCATTGGAGAGAAGAAGGCTAATAGACGATTTGATAAAGACTTACAAAATGATCAGAGGATTAGATAGGGTCGACAGTGAAAGTCTTTTTCCTAGGATGATGACATCAGCTTGTTATGAGGGGGCATAGCTACAAATTAATGGGTTATAGATTTAAGACAAATGTCAAAGGAAGGCTCTTTACTCAGAATGTGGTAAGGGCATGGAATGCCCTGCCTGCCAATGTAGTTAACTCATCCACATTAGGGACATTTAAACAAACCTTGGATAAGCACATGGATGATGATAGAGTAGTGTAGGGGGATGAGCTTAGATTAGTTCACAGATCAGTGCAACATCGAGGGCCAAAGGGCCTGTTCTGCGCTGTTGTTCTATGTTCTATGGGTCATTCGACCTGAAGTGGTTAGGTCTGATTTCATTCCACAGATGCTGCTAGACCTGCTGAGCTTTTCCAGCAATTTCTGTTGTTGTCCCAAATATGAAGGCACTTCTCTCACAAGAAAGAGAACAACACCAGTGGTAAAAGGTGACCAATGCCAACTTGACAAGTCTATGCATGACAATTCTATGCTAGAGAACTTTAACAATCGGGCAGCAAGGCATGAAGATTTGGCTAATAACGTCCAACATATTCATCTTTCATGTAAAATGACTCGTCTCTCATAGTGTGTTAAATATACTCATTGTTTTCCAACAATTGCCTTGAGGATGCAAAGTGCCTTTTGTGACTTTAGCCTTCACCTCAAAGTTTCTTTCAGAAACTTAATGGCTTCAGCTCACTGGAAGCCCTATGTGGTATTAATTGTTTGTTATGCACTTGTTGTCGGATTATGGTCTGCAGCTGCTATATCATCTGTACTCTTTTCACAGACACCATTAGATCTCCATTCCATTAGATCAGTAGCTATGTCCAGAGTGTCCAGTCTCAAAGGCATTACAAAATATTCCATGGATGATGCTGTTCTCTTTCCATTTTCATACTGAGTTACCAAAAATAAATGACTGTCCAGGCATCCCACATATACCTACTCGTAAATTCATAGAAGAAGCTATGAATCAGGTTCAGAGTTCAGACAGGAGAGACTCTGAGTGAGGAAAGTTCAATGATGAGAAGCAAAAATAAGGAGGATTTAACTTGTCAGGAGGAGTGGAAATTTGAGACAGAACTCAAATGAAGCAGAAACAAAGCTGGTTATGGAAATAGAAAAAAATGCTGTTGAAAGCAATTGAAAGTTGAAAGCAACAAAAACAAATCCTGGAATTAATCAGGGTCAAATAATGTTAAAAAGGCAAAATTAAAAGCAATCCACCTGAACGCACAGAGAATTTGCAACAAGATAGGTGAATCAATGGTACAAATAGAAGTAAAATGATATGATTCAATTGTCATTACGAAGATGTAACTACAGAGTGACTAGGATTGGGAACTAAATATTGGCAGATACTCAACAAAATATAATTGAGTTGGGATAGACAGAACTGATAATAAGGGATGGCTTTAGTATGTTAGTGAGTTAGGATCCATGACTATTAGAACAGGTGTAGCATCTGTTTGGATGAAGTTAAAAAACAGTAAAGAGCAACATTGGTAGAAGTGGTTGACAGGCCAACAAAGCAGTAATAGGGCACAATAGAAATCAGGAAATGAGAGGTACATACTGCAAGGGGAATGTTGAAATAGTGAATGACTTTAAATACATATGATCTGGGTAAATCTAATGAACATCAATGTTGTGGGGAAAGAGTTTCTGCAATGTGTTCAAAATTGTTTTCTGAACTAATATGTTGAGGACTGATCTATGGCAAGGTTAGTTTAGAACAAATATTATGCAGTGAGGTAGCAGTTGTTAATAATTTTGTGTATAAGAACTTAAGATGTTATACTGGTCATTGTGAAATGAATTTTCCATTTCATCTGAAAAAGCTACCATTCGTTTCGAAACTAGCGTCTTAATTATAAACAAGGACAATCATGATGACATCAGGAGAAAGTCTATCAGTTGGAAAAATACTTTGAAAAGTTTGGTGGGAGATTGGATGAGGCTAGCAAAAATCATGCATTCCTTCCAGGCAAAAGTACCCAAAAGGAAAAGTGAGAGTGTCATGGCTAACGAGGGAAGTTAAAGATAGCATTAGATCAAGGGAGCAACTTTAAAAAGTTGCCAAAAAGCATCATAAGCCTGAGGATTGGGAGAATTTTGGAATTCAACAAAAGAGGGCCAAGAAATTAAAGAAGAAAACATACGAATGTAAAATCCAAAAAAATGAATTATGAAAGCATCAATAGGTTCTCCTTAGGCAACACGTTCAAATTCCCAATTGACCATTGACTTCAGAAAAAAAGGAGGAGGACATGCCCCCATCTACTGTACATTAACGGAGTGGAGGTTGAGAGGGTTGAGAGCATCAAGATCCAAGGAGAGACAATAACCGACAACCTGTCCTGGATGTTCCACGTGGATGTGACGGTCAAGAAAGCACAATGCCTCTTCTTCCTCGGGTGACATAGAAAATTTGGCATGTCCATAAGGACCCTCACCAACAATGATAGATGCACCATAGAAAACATTCTATTCGGACGCATAACGGCCTGTTAAGGCCACTGCTCTATCCAGGACCATATGAAACTACAGAAGACTGTGTGCCTAGCCCAGACCAACACAGAAACCAACCTTCCATCCATGGGCTCCATGCCACGGAGAGGCTGCCAACATCAAAGACCCCTCCGACCCCAGTAATGGTCTACTACAACCTCTTCCATCAGGCAGTAGTTACAGAGACATGAACAGACGCACCAACAGGTTCAAGAGCAGCTTCTTCCCTGCTGTTATTAGACTGATGAATGGACTCTCTAAATTAAAATAATGTTGATCTTGTTAATGTTGACCTTGCTTTGTGCACTCCTATGCAGTGTAATCTGTATGCCTCACTATGTCTAAGCACTGTACACTCTGTATGTCCTTACTCACTATGATCTACCTGTACTGCTCACAAACAAAGCTTTCACTGTACTTAGGTACACGTGACCACAATAAATCAAATCAAACCATTACAATCTAGAAGAACAAGGGCAGCAGATAAGTGGGACTACCATCAACTGTAAAGTTTCTCTCTGAACTATATACTGTTCTGAAAATATATTGCAATTTCTCGAGTGATGCTGGACAAAATCCTGAATCACATTATGGGTCTACCTACAGCATGTGGACTGCAGCAGTCCAAGAAGGCTGTCCATCACAACCTTCTCAAGAGCTACTAGAGACCGGCCAAAAATGTTCAGATTCCATAAATGAATTTTTAAAACGTCGCCTAACAGAGGGACTTTCAGATCAAGAATATACACCCTCCTCAGTTCCAAGGAGATAAACAAGAGCAATTTGTCTGAAGAATAGGAGCTGGATAAGCCATCCCCCACTGAGTAGCGTTAGGCATGGGGCAAGTAAAATACAGACTGGTGGATAGACCAATACCCTCCCACCCACCCCTGAGCTTACTCCTTAGTATGAAGGATGTTTGAATGTTAAAATCAGCAACCTGCCCATGACATTTAACGATATAGTTGTCAATCTCTGTTAATTATCCAATGATTTGGATGCATAAGTAGCTTCATCATCATCATCTGATAACTACTTCACACAGATATGACTGCAATTGTCTTGAGTGGATGATACAAAATAGACATCTTCAAAATCTGAACTGGTCCTATAGAAGGCTGTATGAGGCCCCCTTACTCTTTAAAATTCATCTGACAATGGTTATTCCCCTCCACCAAGATCAGCTGCTCTCTGCAGTGTCTTGAGCAGCAAACAAAGGGTCCTGTGTGTTCCACCTGCAGTTGGCACTGCTGCGACAGGTAGCACCTGGACTACGGTCCACATTTCCTAACCCTCTATCACCAAGCCTTTGGTCCTGATGACAATGAGTGGGTGATGGAATGCAGAACTTTGTGCATCTCCAGCAGTCCCCGAGAGTGTTGGGCCTGTCTCTCCATGGCAGCCACTAACCTGTTTATGGAGGTATACAAATGGTCACTTGATTCACGACAACATTTTGTCCCATTTTCCAGTCTCCTGTTGCTCTGTGCTGTGCATTTGGGTGAAGTCCTTGACGCCAACACCACAGGGTCCTCTCCTTCCTGGGAATAAGCAGGTTCCTGGTCTCCGGTCATCCTCCAACTGCCAGCAGCCGGGGCATTTCTTCCTCAGCCAGCTGAAGAGCTGTTACAGTGAGCGGCTCACTAGCTTGTGTACCTCAGAGACTCACTGTATCTCGTTCCCCCGAGGTGTCAGCACCTAGGTTGATAAGAAGCGCAGGAAGCAGCCTTGCCAATGCTTCCTCTGAGGTCTCTATATTCTCATCCTCAGAAAGCCAAGAGTGTGCTCCAGGGAGAGCTGAACATTTCATTGGAGAGGGCCTGGACAGGCTAAAGATGTCATAGCCAATGGTTTGAAGTTATATATAATGATTGAGAGTAACAGTGGAGTTAATATGAGAATTGCTCTGGAATAGAGTGTGATACTTACTCATTTTGTAGGATGTGGATGTCTCCGCATCCCTACATGGGTGACCCCAATCTTCTCTTGCAAGGGCCAGGATTCTCTTCATGGGGCCGGAGGACATGGATGTTGAGCACCTCATCTGTACGGACTTCTTTCATGTTATGGACTACCTTTTTAAAAATAAAAAATAGGGTGGGATTGAGTGAGATTACAGCGGGTCGTATGCTGTTCATGCCATGCATATTGGGAGGAAAGTGTTGAGTCGCTCTGAAGGACTGAGGAGGAAGCACGGAGGGCATACTGGTTTGGTGGTGTGAGAAGTGTGGGATTAGGTGTGACGAGTGAGTGAAGGAACCTGCTGCAAGCAATAGTGTGAATGGCAGAGCGTGAGCTTGGTGAGACTTGGATGCAGTAGCAGAGATAGTATGAGGTGGCAGAGAAAGAATGCTACACTTACTCTGGCAGAGTAGAGAAGGTCACTGACCTTCTTTCAACATTGTTGGCTGTTCCTCAGCTCCTAGAGACAACACCGATCCGGGCAGTGATGTCAGACCGAGCTAGCAGGATCTGGTGTGAGTGGCCTCCTCAGCTGGTCCTCTAGTAAAAGGAAGCCTCTCCTCTGGACTGCCCCATCCACCATGACCTCCAGATTCGTGCCAGAGAATCACATGCCATCTTACCCTTCTCTGTTCTTGACCAAGCAGAGCAGACTCAGAAGACCAATTCTTGTCCAGGTGCACTACAGGCCTTTATTGTGGCGCAGGTACAAGAGATACCAGTGTTTTGGTGGATATCCATTAAGTGGCATGATGTTGAGGGAGGAACATGCAGTAATATGGGGTAGAAATCAGACGTGAGAGATGCCATAGGTGTTTGGCAGTTAATTAATGAAGTGAGCTTGGTAAAATGGGATAGGAAAGTTCACTAGATCTTGGCATGAAAAACTGTTGCAAAATCTCAATGCAATTCAGACAAACCTTGTAAAATCTACATTTTTGCTGTCTTTCCTTCTAAAATAACCAGTTTAATCTTTAAAGACCTTTCAAAGATCAGGAATTGGATGCAATTAGCAGAAACTTCCAATAAGGATTAATGCAATCATGACCAATTTTTGTGCACCCCTCAGTATAAACAGTATTCCCTTAAACAAACAGTAGCATAATGTATGAAGAAAACAAATAATGTGAACTTGTCAAAAAGTTGCAGTGACAATCATGAAGGATCATTTTAATGTGCATATAGACTGGAAAAATCTGATGGACAGAGGTAGCTAGATAAAGAGTTCATTGAAAGTTTACAAGTCAGCATATTCCAGAAATCTTCTAGGAGAAAGTGAGGACTGCAGATGCTGGAGATCAGAGCTGAAAATGAGTGATTCCTGAAGAAGGGCTCATGCCCGAAACGTCGATTCTCCTGCTCCTTGGATGCTGCCTGACCTGCTGCACTTTTCCAGCAACACATTTTCAGCATATTCCAGAAGGCAAGTTATACTAACCCTAGTATTGTGCTCTGCGACTGGATTAATTAATATCCTCAAAAATAAAATGCCATAGGTCACAACAATCATAACAAGAATAAATTTTACATAGTATGAAACAACAGGGATATTTAAATGAATATCATAACAGTATTTTAAACATATATAAGGGCAATTATTATGGTATGAAAACTGAGATAACTCGAGTGAACTAGCAAATTAGTGATTAGGTCAATAAGGATTCAATGGCAGACGCCTAAGGGATATCTCAGAATACACAAGATAGGTACATTTCAACAACAATGAAGTATTATACGCTCCATCTGTAATTAACCAAAAAAAGTATCAAAAGAAATGTATATAATTTTGTGAGGATGATTGGCAGATCAGAGGATTTTGTTTTCAGTTCTTGAATGCAGAGTTAAGCAATACATTTACAATTTAATATGTAACCTCCAACATTCTCATTTAAAATCTGAAGCAAAAGATCACACACCTGCAATAAATTCTTAGCTAACACTATTTGTTTAGTGCAAATGCATTTATTTTGGGTGATGAAAAATTAGAAGCAAGGATCCTAACAAGATTTAAGACATTTTGTTAATCAGGCTGCTACTAATTATATAAACTAAACTGTTTTACTATTAATATACACTTTTGTACAGAAACAAACCAAAAGATCACCAACATACTTCTAACGCTAATTTGATATTTTGTTGTCGTGTAGATTACAAGGTACAAAGTGAAGGGATATTTTACAACTTTGGACTCAAGAAGAAAAATTAGGCTGACTGGTGTAATGACAAGTGGAGATATCTAACATGAAGCACGGAGTGATTTTAATTGACTAAGAGTAAACATATGTAAATTGGTATGGAAACTAAGACATAACTAAGGAGCTCAATGCAAAGACTGGACAATTCATTAATTAGAACTTAGACAATAAAGCAGCGATGTCACTTTAGACAAGTACTGTGGACTTGTGATTATGAAGAACAATCGTGAGAGAATGTGGAAAAATAGTAGTGGAGAAAACTTGTAGAACAAAGAAAAGGAAATGATAACCATGTTTTAAAAATGTTTTAAAATAGAACATTAGATCAAGTGAATCAGATTTCAAAATTAATCATTATTTAGTTTGCATGAAACAGTACTGCTGACAGCAAAGTACAAATGTTAGAGATGAATTGTTTGAAGAATTAGTGACAAATCTTCACGGAAGCTTGTCTTGGGTGAAAAGGAGAGTCCTCCTCTGCACCACTCTCTCCACCAGAAGCTCAGTTCCCTGACTGCGGGCTAGTCTACTTTCCCTTTCTTTATCATTTTAACAACAGCAGTTTGAATGGCCTCACATCCCTCAAAACTGAATCCCCTCCCTCACAGAACGCAGCACATAGTACGCTCACATTGGGTGTGATTACTACTATTTCCATCTCCACCGCACACTCAGGATTTACAACAAGATGGAAGGAAATAGTAGTCAATCCTCAACCAATAAGATTGCAGATCAGGAAATAAACTCAAAAGCTGAATGATGTCAACACAATAAAGCAATCCACTGTTGAGAAAGGACAAACAGGTAATTGCCTATCTCATATCACCCACCCAGAGGACAAGAGTAGCAATAGGGATAAATTGGCGGGAGACATGGCGAACACTTACATCAAGTCCTCTACTACTTGACTAACAAATACAGAAATACAAGCAAATGTAGAATTCTTATTCACCCATCTTGGAATGGAAGAGCAAACAGACTTAACAAGCTTTCTCATTGCATTCAAGAACTATTGTAGCAGCAAAGCCAGGATCCACCATAGTAGCTCTAAACTTTTGGATTTGGGAGAGGCCCTTCTCATTAGACGACATCTCTATTGGCTAGGATCAGGAAAGTTAGCCCAGATTCAGGAGGGAAATTAGTGACATGATGAAGCATCAACTGATACTGCTCTAGGCTCCAGCTGGAGCTCCCCAGTAACATTTATAGCCAAGCCTTCCAGCTCCACAGAGCTTTGCACTGACTGCTAAAATGCTAATACAGTGACAAGAACCAATGCTACCTGATAGCCCTGCTGGAAGATTGAATGGATAGGATAGGTAAGGCAGCCTATATTATCAAGGCAGATTTACACAGAGACATTGGCAGATTTCCATTGGCATGCTGCTCATGCAAAGTGAATTTCCACCTTTAAATCTTTGGACAATGTTGAATCATGCTATCTGGGCTGCAAAATGCCCCAGCCACCTTACAAAGGCTAGTGAACACTGGCGGCTTGCCGGACTGCATGGTGTACCCACACAACCCACACCTAGTGTACAGAAACACTCGGGAAATGTACTTAAAGCAACTGGATGTCATTTGCCTACAAAGACATTTAGCTTACCCAGTAGCCAATCTTGCAAACAGCAAATTCACTAAGACTCAAGTGGCTTATGTAATACATGTCAAGAACCAGTACAACACAGGGCTACAAAAGGTAGAAGCAATAGCACAATTCTCCATTCCCACAGCACGTGGGAAATCAAGAGGTTCTTGAGAATGTGTGGATTCTACTAAGAGTTTGGCCCAAGCATCAGGACAGATACCCTGCTGCCTGACCAAATATAGACAAAATAAAAAAGGTAGTATGGATTGAGAATTACCAGGCAGCTTTTGAAAAACTGCAGACTATTTTAATAAGGTTTGCAGCTCCAAACTTTACTCAAACATTTAAGTTAGCCATCAATATGAGAGACATCAGGGTAGGGGCTGATCTCTTCATGAAGATGTATCTGGAATAAAGTGACCAATCAGGTGCTTCTCTGAAGTCCTAAACAAGCATCAAGGTGGTACGCCACTGTACAGAAGAAAATTCTGTTTATTACTAGCTCTCAAACACTTTTGGATACATGTCTGATATGGGTACATAGCCATTATAATCTACACTGACCACAACCCATTATCTTTGTGGAAATAGTTAGGACACAGCCAGCCAGGTTATTCTGTTGGAGCTTATCCTTTCAACTGTACTACTTAAAAATCACCCACATTGCAAGGTTTACAGACGCTTTGTCTAGAACGTAATGAGCCCTGGTTAGATCTGAAAAGCTAATTGACAATAGCTATTTGGAATGAATGTGTTTGTGTTTCTTTTATGTTCAATTTGCAATGAAATGAGAATGAATCTCATTCTATCCATCTTGTAGGAAAAGTGTTATGCCGATGGATCAGAACCTGAAATATATATAGATTTTTTTTTATTTTCAATTCCGTAGTGTGTTATTTTCTTTTTAAAAAAGACTGCTATAAAAAAATACCGTGAACATAAATTCAGTAATTATTTGGCAAAGTCCTGTGTGAAATCAAAATGTCACACCTTTAAAGTGTCAAGGAAATTTAAGGCATGGAGAAAGCTAACAAGAATGGATAATGAAGGGGCTACCATCACCCACTCTCAGCAGAAAGACACCTCTTGTAGACATGTCTGTTTTATCTTCATAATTGGCTGGGCATCCTAGTGTGTGGACCAGAATGCTGTAAGGGCCACACCGTTGAGCTATCTGACCATCCTTGCACTGCAGACTCAAGTGAAAAACTTCCTGACTCTGAATGCTGCCACCCAGCTCAAAAGATATATGGACAAAAGAATTTCAATCAACCTACAAAACTTTGAATCTCAACATCGATTGCTCAACTATCAAAATCAATGTTACCAGGTGCAGAGACTGGCCTGTATATTTATTTTAATCCCTTAATTGGTCAGTTCATTGAGTATAGGAGTAGGGAGGTCTTGTGGTGCTATACAGGAAATTGGTAAGCTCACTTTTGGAAAATAGCATTCAACTCTGGTCTCCCTGCTATAGGAAGGATGCTGTGAAACTTGAAAGGGTACCGAAAAGATTTAATACGATATTGCCAGAGTTAGAGGGTTTGAGCTATAGGAAGAGCCTGAATAGGCTGGGATTGTTTTCCCTGGAGCATCGGAAGCTGAGCGGTGACCTTATAGAGGTTTATATAATCATGAGGGGCATGGATAGGATAAATAGCCAAAGTCTTTTTTCTAGTGTGGGGGAATCCAAAACAGGTGGCATAGGTTTAAGGTGAGGGGGGAGCATTTTAAAAGGGATATAAAGGTGACCTTTTTGTGCAGAGAGTGGTCCGTGTATGAAATGAGCTGCCAGAGGAAGTGGGGAGGCTAGTGCAATTATAACATTTAAAAGGCGTCTATGAATAGAAAGAATTTGATTCTCACCATTGCTCTGACTCTGGAGTCTCTAGCGGGCCCTGTTAGCTGCTAGAATGTATCTGGCAGTCAGAGCACTGAGCAGTAGAATTAGAATGAATGGGAGACAAGGGATTAAAATAGATCGACTTCAGTCATATAACATTTATAACATTTAAAAGGCGTCTATGAATAGGATGGCTATGGGTACAATGCTGGCAAATGAGCCTAGATTATTTCTGGTCAGCATGGACAAATTGGACTGAAGGGTCTAATTCCATGACTCTTGCCTTTGTGGAGTCACCTCTCATTTTATTCTGTGTGTACAAAGGTTGTGTTACAATTTCCTCTTGCAATTACTAATTAATAACTTCATTCTTCTGTTAATTTAAGAACATCTTGTTAAATTGGCTTCTTTTAAATCACACATACATTTGGATCTTGGATAAAAGCTTCTACAAAGGAAGGGTTGTGTTTTCTAACTAACCCTCCAGCAACCGACAAAGTTGGAGCAGTTCAATAAAGAAGGAGACCCAGCTCATTTGTCCTCACCTGGGACTTCCGAATTTTGGATGTCTCATCTGGAATTGTAACAAGTTATATTGGTGAGGATAAATGAAAAATGCTACACTCAGCAGATTAAGCAAGACCAGTTGTCAGCCTTGTTTTGCAGCCTTTCTAACCTCGTTCTGGACATGAAAATGCCATTCATAAATGTTAAAATATCACTAGGAGAAAACTCAGAGAGTTTAAGTCTAACCCAGAACTATGAGTCAATATGGGTTGAAATAAAATCAAGGTTAGCTACCTTTTTGTGTCTGATCCTATGGGCTCAGATGTTGCTGCTATAACAATGTTACATTTGACTAATACCTTCCAAAAATTACCTTAGCATGCGGTTTTCATTTCCCCTGATATATGCAAACAAAAAGATGCTTAGATTTCTTATAGGTATGGTGCAAGACTGGTATTTCTCCTAGCAAGTATATTAACTAGATAATGGTATTGTGTTATGGTCAATTACATAGTTATATTAATCAAATATGGGGTTCATGTTCGCAAAAAATGAAGAAGAAAGCAGTCACAAAAATTACAATTCTCTGATAAACAATCCATCAATGCAAGTAACTCAGCTCAGCTTTATATGGATGGTAGATGCAATATAACTTAAATTTTTATGTAGCACCACATGCGCGAGTCAGTCCAATCCCTCCATGAAACAGAATGCTGTGGAGGCCAAGTCACTGAATATGTTTAAGAAAGAAACAGATTTCTAGACACTAAAGACATCTAAGTGTATGGGGAGATAGTTGAGTATGGAGCCATGATTAGTTTGAATGGCAGAGCAGACTTTATGAGTCTAAAGCTCAGATATTCTGATATTCTGATAGCCGGATAACAGTTGGAGAGCACAGACTGGAGTTGTATTTTAGGACTCTGCAGAATTCCAGACTCAAGAGATATTTTCCTGGGAAGTTGAAGATTCTAATGATTAATTCCCTTGTTGCTTTATCCCTCCAAAAGAAAACTTTAACATCAGAGAATTCAGAGTTCCACTTCTGTTAAAAGCTCTAATTAAAAATCAAAGGCTAAATGCTTCATTTTTATTACTGAATTTTAGTTTTGTCGTGTTTCATTGAGGGTTACTCTCTGAGGCCCAACAGATTTTCTGGGCATGTCTTGCTAAATCTAACTCATTAACTACCTACCACCCCATGGCACTCGCTTCATCCAATTCTAGACCCACTATACCACATGCCACACCCACAAGTTGCCACCACTGGGAGATCCTGAAATGCATTGGCATGTCTGGTACCAGTGGCCATTTTGAAGAATATTGTGCACCAGACAAGTCCTGATAGTCGGGAGCTGCTCTACATGATTCTCCAAAGGGAAACCTGGTGTCCTACTTTGCAGACAGGGACATGGAGATCCTGCTGGATGGGGTGGTGCACCAGTGGACCTAGGACCAGTCTTAGAAAATATAAAGGTTGACAAATCTCCGGGACTTCACCTAGTGTATTCTAGGACATTGTGGCAGCTGAGGGAGGAAATTGTGGGCCCCTTGCATAAATATTTGTATAATCTATAAATAGAGGTGAGATGTCGAATGACTGGAGAACGGGTAATGTTGTGCCTTTGTTTAAGAACGGATGTAAGGAGAAGCCTGGGAACTAAAGGCCTGTGAGTTTGACTTCAGTGATGGATATGTTGTTGAAAGTGATTCTGAAAGATGCATTTGCAGAGTCAAGGAACGATTAACAATAGTAAGCATGGCTTTATATGAGGGAAATCGGGTCTTGCAAACTTGTCTGAGTTTTTTTGAGGAAGTAACCAAGAAGTTTAATGAAAGCAGAGTGGTAGACATTGTTTATTTGGACTTCAGTAAAGTCTTTAACAAGGTTCCACATGATAGACTAATTAGTAAAGTTAGATCACATTGGATTCAGGGTGAGCTTGCCAATTGGATACAAAATTGGCGTAACGGAGGATGGTGGAAGGCTGTTTTTTTGGACCAGAGGCCGGTGACCGGCAGTGTTCCACAGGGATCAGTAATGGATCCACTTTTGTTTGTCATTTATATAAATAAATTAGATGAGAATATAGAAAGCATGGTTAGTAATTTTGTGGATGACAGCAAGATTAATGGTTTGGAGGAGAGTAAAGAAGTTTATCTAAGATTACAAAGGGTGGGTAACTAAGTTTGCACTCCATAAAAAGATCAATGGAGCTGTAGATAGTGTAGAAGGTTGTCAAATACAACAGGATTTAGATCAATTGTAGATATGGGCACAGCAATTGCAGATGAAGTTTAATCCAGGTGAGTGTGAGGTGCTGCACTTTGTGAGATCAAGTGTTAGGGAAAAGTATACAACTAATGGCAGGACCCTGAACAGCATTGATGTACAAGTAGTTCTCCTATAACACACGTTTATCAGACGTGATTTGTCTGTAAAGCAATTTGTGAATTGCTGACCATTTTTTCATAAAGCAAACTACCGTCCGCTGTTGAGTAATTCTCAACCCGAGCACTAGGTGTTGCGGGTGGGTGGAGGACTGGTCTCAGTGTTTGCATCATGTGATCAGTCGGCTCGTGTGCTTTCTCGTTAAGAGCTCCATGAAAGGTATTGTGAAATGTTTGGAAAAGCATTGTGAAAATCTCTACAACCCGAGGGCAAGGAAGTGGGCACAATCTGTTACTTAAAAGGTTAGAATTGAGATAAGAGTGAAATTTTACTGGAATTGACTAACAGTAAAAAGGCAGTGTTGAGGAGCAGTTTGAAATTTGTCTTTGTTGTTTGTATTAAGAGCTTTCTTCTCTCTTTTTGTTTAAACCATATGTTTAGATGTTAACGAATATCTGCATTCTCATGTGAATCTGTTTCAGTGAATAACCACTATGACAACCAACTGCAAAAAAGTACCAGTACAGAGGCTTGGATATGGTCAGTCAGCTGCTTAGGATGGTCAAAGTCAGGAAACTCTGCACACAGTCGGTGAAGGAGACAAAGATGGTTGGCACACTCTCACGTTTGGTGCATATGTAGGGATGTCCTAAGGGGGGTGAGTTGGCTATGTAGAAGAGATTCAGGGTTAGTCAGGGTCAGATGTTAGTGAGGATGAGAGTGAGTGGGGAAGATGTTGCAGGAAATGGTTGGTATGGTAGCAGAGATAGAGGGAGTGTGAGGTATCAATGAGAAGATGGTGGCACTTTCACTGGCAGAGTGAAGAAGGTCATTGATCTTCTTCCTACATTCTGTGCATCCCTTCAGATGGTTGAGACTGCACTGGCCTGGATGGTATCCCTGGTCCAGGTTGGTGTGGTTCCACCTCTCTACCTGAGAGAAAACTATGCCCGACCTCTGCATCACCCCCATCCTCATCAGCAATACCTCCATTTCCCTACCCACAAAGAGAGGCACCAATGTTCCATTGTCTACCATTTCAAGGGTCAATGTCAGGAACCATGCAGGGCAGCTCCAGACTATCACTGTTGTATGGGTGCACAATATCATTTTAAAGATGGTACTGCACCTCGGATGATGGTCAATTCTGGGATATCCAGGAAGTGGTGAGCTGTTTGGAAATGGCACATGATATGATGGTGCTAGAATGTGTGATGGGGTACCAAAGGGTGGGGTAGGTAATAAATCAGGTGGGTTTTGTAAAATAAGTTGATAGACATCCACAAGCACTCCGATGTGAAACCCTCCCAAAAACTTCACAAAACTTACACGTAGCAAAAGAAATTAAGATTCAGCCCTTGGTTTATCTGATTTGGGATCTGATTTGTGCAGTGTTACCGTTGGATGAGATCAGAAGACTGGCTAAAATGTAGTGTAGCCAGCAAGTCAAGATGCTAATCGAAAAATTCGGATGAATTGCACTGTCCAGTACCATACAACAGGTCAGTCACAATAGCCCAAAATTTACTTGGACTGCACTATTGTTTATATTAGGCTAACTCCTATTTTAGTTTTAATTTTTACTGGTATTTTTGGTGGTTCACCCCTAACACTGTCTTTTTCCACAGGCCCCATTATTTCTATTGCACAATTATCTATAACATGGTGTCACACAGTAACACAAATGTGGTGTTACAGGAGAACTACCTGTACAGAGGGATCTTGAGGTTCAAGTCCATAGCTCCCTGAATGTGGCCAAGCAAGTAGATAGGTTGGCAAAGAAAGCGTATGAGGAGAAAGTGAGGTCTGCAGATGCTGGAGATCAGAGATGGAAATGTGTTGCTGGAAAAGCGCAGCAGGTCAGGCAGCATCTAGGGAACAGGAGAATCGACGTTTCGGGCATTAGCCCTTCTTCAAGAAAGCTTATGACATGCTTGCCTTTATTGGTCATGGAATTGAGTATGTTGTGAAGATGTGGGTGTAAGGTACCTTTAAGAGAATCAAAAGCTAGCAAAACACTACCTGACAGCAACAAGTGTTCTGAAAAAAGATACAATGTATCATGTGCTCCAACTACTGGGGTAGCTAGGGTAGCTGGTTGCCTGGAAATGACAAAACAGAATTGAATTAGGCCAATCAATTTAAATTATAACCTGAAAAATACCAAACTCTAATCCAGTTTGAATTGAATATATTGACAATCTTAAAAGCCAATGACACAATCCAATACTTTGGGGGTATAAAACCAGGGAAAATTGAACAGTTGGGAGGAGAACTGCCAAGCTAACAGCATGTAAAGGCTGTCTGAAAAATAGTTCTCTTAAAAGGTACCTTTATCAATCAGTAACCTGTGAAGCAGAATACCCAAGAAGAAGAAAAGATCACAGGAATACAGAGAAAACCGAACACTGCCTGGTTTTGAGATAAGAAGTATTGTTTTGTAAATTGTAATCGGAAGCTTTATTAGACTAGTATTATAGAAGGGAAGGTAAAAGATAGGTTAGAGATGAGTTCTAAAAAGTTGTTAGTTAATCATTCTTTGTTATACATTAAGAAATAAAGTTGTTAATTTTTACTCAAAATAGTTATTGGCCTCTCGAATTTTCAGATTACTGCACGGGATAAATCTTTTCTGGGTTGCTGGTTCAAATTAAGCAGGAGGGTTTACTCCTTGTCATAACAGTTTGGGAGCTTGGGTCCGTGATCTGAACAATTTTAGACAGATTTGAACAGATTTGGGGGTACAAAAAATCCCAGTAGATTTAAACACTTGCAGGTTAGTGTCCGAGATCTTTCAATAAAACGTAGCTGAGGCAATTTGTTTACTTTTGGTGACTTGTGGTTGAGTAAATTAAAAGTGAGGGAAAAACCTCTTAAAATTGCTAAAGAGGTTCTGGGATTTGAAGATGATTGTCAAATTTGCCAAGAAAGTTTAGAAGGAAAGAAAAAGGTCAGACTTTTAGAATTAGCAAATAAGTTAGATTTGGGTTTAACCAAGGACAAAAGTAAAGCTGACATTGTAAGGGAATTACTCAAACACTTAGGTGTATCAGAGAAACAGACAACTGCAGTAGTAGTATAAAAACTTAAATTACAATTGAGGAAAATGAAGTTAGAAGATAAACAAAGAGAGAGAGTAGAAAAAGCTAGAGAGAGAAGGTTCTCGGCTGAGCAAAGAGAAAGAAGAAAGGGAGAGAGAAAGAGAGAGAGAGGTGAGAGAGAAAGAGAGAGAAGGGGACTGGGGGAGGGGAGATAATTTGTACTTGAGAATTTGCGACTTAGTCAGCAAAGTCAAGGTAACAGGATGGAGATTAAAAGGGAAGGTAGTGATATATTTAAGCATGTCAAAACTCTGCCACATTTTGATGAGAAATATGTTGAAGCCTTCATTATTTAATTTGAAAAATTGGCTGGGCGGATGGACTGGCCCAAGGATTTATAGTTAATGCTAGTTCAGACTAAATTGGTAGGCAGAGCTAGTGAGGTATTTGCTGCACTGTCAGATGAGGGGTCAAGAGGTTATGTAGAGGTAATTCAAGTGCTTATGAATTGGTACCAGAAGCATATAGACAACAGTTCAGAAGCACAAAGAAGGAACCAGGTCAGATTTATGTTGAGATCAAAAGAGCTAAACATAGTCATTTTGATCATTGGGTGCGTGCTTTGAAAATATATAAGACATTTGAGGCTCTAAGAGAGATTATTCTGCTGGAGGCATTTAAAAACTCATTTCCAGACATAGTAAGAATTTATGAGGAAGAACAGAGAGTTCAGGAAGTGAGAAGGGCAGCAGAATTAGCAGATGAGTACATGCTGGTGCATAAGACAAGCTGCCGGCCAAAATTTCATCCTGTGAGGGAAAGAAGTTGGGAGAAGGGGAGATCCTACACGATGAAACCAAGAGTAGAGAGCAGTGGTAAGGATTTACCACAGAATAAAAATGAAGCCCAAGAGGGTGGACAGGAAGTGAAAGGCCTCAGGTATTTTCACTGTAATGGAGTGGTTATAGAAGGGTACTGGGAAAGGTGTTTTCTTGCCAGAAGGTGGGACATGTAAAGTCACACTGCTGGTCGTTAAACAAAGGCATTGTGGGAAAGGATGTATATAGGAAGCTAAGCCAGTGGCATTAGTGAAGGTAGTAAAGGAGACTCCAAGAAGAGCCTAGGAGCTGCAGGACAGTGCACAACCTAGTCAGGGTCTGAGGCTAGTACTGATTGCTGCAAAGAATTCACCTCTAGGGGTAAAGTTACTCAGTAAGAACAAAGGAAGAAAAACAAGAATTTATAATTTTGAGAGATACAGGATCTAACCAGTCACTAATAGTAAGGGATGAGCAAATATGCACTCTTTCTGATCTGTTATCCGAGAGTGTGCTAATTTGTGGGATAGATGGACAGAAATTTAGCATTCTCTATATGTAAGATCAGGTTGGAGTGCCAACTTAAGACTGGGGAAGTTACAGTGGGAGTGATTGACAGAGTATCAGTTCCAGGAATTCAGTTTGTTCTTGGGAATAATTTGGCAGGATCCAAGGTGGGAATGACATCCCTTGTTGTGGAGAAGCCCAAGGAAGACCAAGAAACTGAGGAGTTAAAACAGAAGTATTCTGGTATTTTCCCAGACTGTGTGGTAACCAAATCCCGCTATCATAAGTCACTGCTTGACGTGAAAAGTAGAGAGAAAGATGAAGGTGATGAGGTTCAGTTAATGGATACCCTATTTGATGTAATGGTGCAGGAAAAACCTGAACAGGCAGAGGGTCAGACAGAAGTGTTTAGTCCTGAAAGCCCAAGGGACTTGCAACAGCAAGACAAGACAACAAAAGATATATATATATATATATATATATATGGATGTGTATCTGGAACAGGCAGAGGGTCAGACAGAAGTGTTTAGTCCTGAAAGCCTAAGGGACTTGCAACAGCAAGACAAGACAACAAAAGATATATATATGGATGTGTATCTGAAAAGGAGGCAGAAAGTATTCCAGAAGGTTATTATCTGAAAGATAGAATGCTAAGATGGAAATGGAGGCCACAACAGGTTAGTGCAGAGGAGACATGGGTCAAAGTGCACTAGATTGTGTTGCTAGTGGCATACAGACAGGAGGTGTTATGGGTAGCACATAAACTACCTGTAGGAGGTCACCTCGGGGTATGAAAGACTCAGGCTAAGGCACAAAAACATTTTTATTGGCCTGGAATGCACAAGGATGTGGTTAACTTCTGCTGTACGTGTCATACATGCCAAATGGCAGGTAAACCAAAGGCGATAATAAAACCAGCACCTTTGTTGCCAATTCCCACATTTGAAGAACTTTTCATGTGGGTTATAATTGATTGTGTAGGTCCCCTCCCGAGAACTAAAAGTAGGAACCAGTACTTGTTAACCGTAATGGATGTGTCTACCAGATTTTTGGAGGCAATTCCATCGCGGAGTATCAAAGCAAAAAGGGTAGTAGAGGAGTTAGTAGCTTTCTTCACATGGCATGGGCTACCCAGAGAGATTAAGTTGGACCAATGTTCAAATTTTACTGCTAGGCTGTTTAAGGAGGTTATGGATAGATTAAGTATACAGCATTTTAAATCTAGTGCTTATCATCCTGAATCCCAGGGAGCTTTAGTAAGGTGGCATCAGACTTTGAAGGCTCTACTGAGAGCATACTGTCAAGACTAACCGAATGATTGGGATAAAGGTATCCCAATTGTATTGTTCACCTCAGAGATGCCCCAAATGAATCTCCTCAGTTCACTCCCTTCGAGTTAATATTTGGACATGAAGTGAGAGGCCCTTTGAAATTAATTAAAGAAAAAAATGACAGGACCAAAGTTGGATATCTCACACTTAGATTATGTATCAGAGGTGAGGGAGAGATTAAATAGAGTAGGTCAGTTAGTTAAACAGCATCTAAAGAGCACACAGGGTAGAATGAAGCGGGTAGCAAATAAAAGCTGTCAGACTCCAACGTTTTCTCGAGGGGATGACGTGTTAGTACTGTTACGAATAAATAGAGATCTCTTCAAAGCCCGGTTTAACGGTCCCTATCAAATTGAAAAAAAATTGAGTCAGGTGAACTATCTAGTTAAGATGGTAGATTGAGAAAAAAGGTATCGAGTATGTCATGTGAACATGTTGAAACCATAATGTACAAAAGAAAAAGAACAGGAGAAACAGCTGTTAGTTACTGCCCCACAGAGTGAGGAATCAAATCCAGATGATGTGGATTTTTATGTGCCTCAAAATAGATTTAAAAATGATGAATTCCTTGAGGAGTGGGATAGGTTAGTAAACTATCGGACTCGAGCATAAACGTAGTTGAAAGATTTATTACTGCAGTATAAGGACACATGTAAGAATCAGATGGGGTAGACTAATGTTTTGTACATGAAATAGATTAGGGAACATTGCTCCTATAAAACAACACCCTTATTGGCTTAAGCCTTTTAAAGTCAGACTGGTCCAGAAGGAGGTGGTGGCCATCCTCGATGAGGACATCATTGAACCAAGTCAGAATAAGTGGAGTTCATCTTAGTTCCCAAAATGGACAGGACCCAACGATTCTGCATGGATTATCGGAAGGTAAACATCGTTACAAAATTGGACTTATATCCAACTCCTAGATTACAGGATTGTATTGACAAAGTCGGACAAGCCAGTTACATCACCAAGTTGGACTTAATGTGTGGTTACTGGCACATACCTTTGTCAGAGACAGCGAAAGAAATTTCTGCATTTGTAACCCTAAATGGGCTATATCAGTTTAAAGTGACGCCCATTTGGAATGAAGAATGCACCCACCATATTCCAAAGACTCATGAACAGAGTTGTGAATGGGTTAACAAACCTTGTAGTCCATTTGGACGGTGTAGTGATCTTTAGTAAGTCCTGGAAAGATCACATGGTACAGTTGGTCAAGCTCTTCGAATGACCACAAGAAGCAAAACTTGTGCTAATCTGAATAAAACTGGGTTCGCGAAAGCAGAGGTGACATTCTTGCGACATAACATCATGGAAGGTTGAACCCATGGAACGCTTAGATGAAGGCCATTGAGGAAATTCCACAACCAACCTTGAAGAAAGAAGTGCTTCAATTCTTAGGACTCAATGGATTTTATCAAAAGTTTGTTACAAACTTCAGCAGTGTAGTGGCACTGTTAGCCTGTTTGCTGAAGAAGAACACAAAGTTTTGTTGGAATGAGCAATGTCAGGAGGCATTTGACCATTTGAAATCAATATTAACCACCAAACCAATTTTAGAAACATCAGACTTTTCAAAACCTTTTAAAGTCACCATTGATGCTAGTGACATTAGAGTTGGAGCTGTACTCTTACAGGAAGATGAGGATAGGATTGAACTGCCAGTTGATTACTTTTTGGAGAAGATCAACATTGACTAGAGGAAATACTCCACAATCAAAAAGGAACAATTAAGTTTGGTACTGGCCTTACAACATTCTAATGTGTATGTCACAAACACTGTGTCAGAGATGGTTGTGTACACGGATCACCATCCACTTACATTTTTAGAACACTTTCAAGACAAGAATATGAGACCATAACGAGTTTTGAGAAGATTTG
Source organism: Chiloscyllium plagiosum (assembly GCF_004010195.1). Lineage (NCBI taxonomy): Eukaryota > Metazoa > Chordata > Chondrichthyes > Orectolobiformes > Hemiscylliidae > Chiloscyllium > Chiloscyllium plagiosum. The sequence goes on from NC_057721.1 coordinate 33,704,124, forward strand.
TAGCTCAAATGTTCTGGGTGTTCTGGATGTAGGTTTGCTCACTGAGCTGGAAGGTTCATTTCCAGATGTTTCATCACCATACTAGGGAGTTTCACCTGGATGCCCACTGAAGATGTTACCTAGTAGGGTAACGAAACATCTGAAAATGAACCTTCCAGCTCAGCGAGGAAACCTACAACCAGAATATGAGACTATTTCATTGGAGTCTTATGTTCCAGACTTTTAATTTAAAAATCATACGTGTTGCGGGTCCTAAAAATGCAATTGCAGATGCATTATAGCAGATTTAACTGATAGAGTTTAGATGCGATTTTCATTTATTTATTTTGTATATATATATATAATATATAAATATACACACACACATACAGGTATATGGGAAGCAGTTAAGGTGAAGTTATATTAAAGTTATCTATATGTTAGGGCAAAGTGTTAAAAAAAGAAAAAAAATAATAAAGCCATCTTTTCATTATGATGGTTCATTTTTTTCTTAAGGGAGGAGTTGTTATGAAGATGTGGGTGCACTGTACTTTAAGAGAGTTAAAAACTAGCAGAAAACAAAACAGAATTGAATTAGGCCAATCAGTTTAAATTATACCCTGAAAAATACCAAATGCTAATCAAGTTTGAATTGAGTATATTGACAATCTTAAAAGCCAATGTCACAATCCAGTGCTTTGGGGGTATAAAACTGGGGAAAATTGAACAATTGGGAGGAGAACTGCCAAGCTAATAGCATGTATAGACTGTCTGAAAAATAGTTCTCTTACAGGTACCTTTATCGATTAGTAACCTGTGAAGCAGAATCCCGAAGAAGAAGAAAAGACGACAGGAATACAGGGAAAACTGAACACTGCCTGGTTTAGAGATAAGAAGTTTTGTTTTGTAAATGGTAATCGAGAGTTTTATCAGACTAGTATTATAGAAGGGAAGGTAAAAGATAGGTTAAAGATGAGTCGTAAATAGTTGTTAGTTAATTATTCTCTGTTATGTTATAAGAAATAAAGTTGTTAATTTTTACTTTAACTAGTTATTGACCTCTTGAATTTTCACAGATTACTGCAGGGGACAAATCTTTTCTGTGTTATTGGTTTACAGTAAGCAGGATGGTTTACCCCATGTTGTAACAAGTACAAAAGTCAGGATATCATGTTGCAGCTTTATAAGACTTTGGTTCGGCCACATTTTGAGTATCGTGTTCAATTCTGATTGCCACATCTCAGGGAGGATGTGGAGGTTTTGGAAAGGGTGCAGAAGAGGTTTACCAGGATGCTGCCTGGATTGGAGGGTATGAGCTATAAGAAAAGGCTAGGAAAATTGTTGTTTTCTCTGGAGCGGCAGACGCTGAAGGGAGACTTGATAGAAATCTATAAAATTATGAGATGCATGGATTGGGTTGATGATCAGAATATTTTTTCTAAGTTTGAAATGTCTAACACTAGGAGGCATATAAGGTAAGAGGGAGAAAGGTCCAAGGAGATGTTAGGGGCAGTTTTTTTACACAGTGTAGTAGGAATCTGGAATGTGTTGCTCAGGGTGGTGGTACAGGCAGATATGATGGGGCATTTAAGGATCTTTTAGATAAGCACACAAATATGTAAGGAATGGAGGGATATAGATCAAAGGGCAAGTAGAGTGGATTAGTTTAATTTGCCATCATGTTTGGCACAACATTTTGGGTGAAGGGCCCATTCCTGTGCTATGTTCTATGTTCTATCCTGATCAACTGGGTCAATGGGCTGAAGAGTGGCAGATGGAGTTTAATTTGGATAAATGCAAGGTACTGCATTTTAATAAAAACAAACAAAGGCAAGGCATACAATTAAAAATAGGGCATTGGGTAGTGTTGTAGAACAGAGATCAGGGGGTTGAGGTACATAATTCTTTGAAGGTTGCATCACATATAGATAGGGTGGTTAAGAAGGCATTTAGCATACTTGCCTTCATTGCTCCCTCCTATAGGAATTATAATATTAAGCTGGAGAGAGTTTAGAAGAGATTTACCAGGATATTGTGAGAATGGAGGATTTGAGTTGTAAGGAGAGACGAGATAGGCTGCAACTTTTTTCACCAGAATGTAGGAAGTTGAGGTGATATTATAGAGGCTTATAAAATAATGAGGAATATAGGAAGTTATAAATCCATAAGGTGGGGGACTTCAAGACTAGGGGGCATAGTTTTACGGTGAGAGGCAAAAGATTTTTAAAATCATGAGGGGCAATTGTTTTATGCAGCGTGTAGTTCGCACGTGGAATGAACTTCCAGAGGAAATGGTGGATGCGGGTATAGTTACAATATTTAAAAGACATTGAGATAAGTACATGAATAAGAAATGTTTGGAGGGATATGGGCCAAACACAGACAGTTTAATTTGGGATTATAGTTGGCTGGTTGGACCAAAAGGCCTGTTTCCATGCCAAATGACTCTATGACACCGGAAAATGTCAGTTTAGTCTGAGATTATCACCAAGATTAGTGCTATCTTTGCCAGTTGGATAAATGCCCAGCAATATAGGAAGAAGGTGAATGATTGTTCCCACTCTACTAATGGAAATGCCACAGAACCTTCAGTTCTGAAGAAGAGTCATTGGCTCATGTTCAACCAATCTCACGATCACCTGCAAAATCTTTCCTTACTTGCTCTCCCCTACTCCAATCACTGACAGCACTGCATGCCCTTTACGCTTCCTACTCCATCAGAAACCTCTTGACCTGCACCAAAATTAACAGCTTTATGACCCATTTTCATCTCTTAATACCCATTCCAAAAGATAAATAGCCCATAATAGGGCAGAAAGAGTCAAGAAAGGTGGTGGGCTGTCCAACATTCAGCTCCTCAATCCTTATGAGGAGAAGATCTTGACTGTGACCTCCCCAAGTGGCTTCCTGACCATGTCCAACTGCTTGGAATGTACTCAAAATAAATTCTGAGTACCCTTTGATAGTATATTCCAAACCCAGGAATGTGTAATCCTGGATCGACAAGGGCAGCAGAAACACAGGAAAAATACCACTCATGTGTGCCTGTCTAAGCTCCACACCATCCTGACTTGGAACTTCCTTGTCATTTTTTCATTGTCGCTGGATTAAACTCCAGTGACATACTTCTTAACAGCACTGTGGTGTACACATCGACTATGGACTGCAGACAGCTGCTCACTATCGCCTTCTCAAGGGCAAATAGGGATTGGCATTAAATGCTCGGCCATCTAGTAATGACCACGACCCATAAATGAGATAAAAGAAAAATCAATTGATCCACTATGATGTCCTCATTATGTATGTTATTCAGATTCATTTTTTAGAAAATAATTTTACTGCATTGTCTATCCTTTTTCTCAAATGATACGTTGCATAATGTGTTCAACTCCAGGTAAGTGAACCTGTTTGTAATGAACTCTTGCAGCCATCTCTCTAACCTTTTTTTAATCCTTTAAAGACATATACCTAGACCTGACTCTCATAACAACTCTAAAAAGTGATTTTTTTTTTCTACCTCTCTATTTCCTTTTCTTTCCACCTCTAATTGAGAATTTCATCCTTTCTGTGGAGCATCCGACTCTGAACCTTTTGCTCTATTCATATTTATCCATACTCATTGTTCTGTCCATCAAGAATATTTGCAATCAAAAAATTCAATGGAATTCTCTAGCTCATTGGATGCACACGACAGGGAACCCACATGTGTGAATGCTGGTATTCTGTTTGAATGGAAGAGATATATCAGTTAGGGATTGTCAACTAATTTGATTAGTATAATAAATCAAATAGTATAATCAATAGTATAATTTAAGATTAATATAATGGAGTTCATGATTTTCACCGAAAATGAGACAAGCAAGGTCCTGGTGAGCATGCAATCGTTGTGCTCGCTGATGTCATCAGCAGTGTGGCTTTTTAATTTTTCAACTCAACACAAGGGAAGTCTTTTATTGGTATTGTCTGGAGGGTACAGGTGGCTGAGCCAAAAGAAGCCCAGATAGAGTTTGCAATTCCAATCACAGCCTAATCTTGCTACCCCCGTTCCTTACATTGATTGTAGCCAGAAGCCATCTCTCTACATTTACTGCCAGTTATTAACACCATAGTTGCTTCTGTCCAAAGTCCAAACTCTTCAGCTGTCTGGAGAGAGACTACATGTGATTACTTGATGGATCCTTGCCATTAAGACAGGTGGAGTTGGCAACACCTGAACATTGTTGCATTCTTCTTCTGCTAACAAAACACCTTGCATCTTTTCCACCTCCCATCAATAAAGGGATCCTTGTGGTTGCTTTTACATTTGAGGTGAAGTTATAGATTTTGAGTGTCAGATATCTACAATAGAATACTGGTAGAAAAATGTTGCAAAATATCACCAATTTTAGTAGTGAAATCTTGCTAGAATAGAAAATCAATAGAATTAAACCCAAGTGATATTGCCCTCTGTTATTGGTTATTGCTAATGTTGAAAGATATAGTCACCAGAAGATTTCTATAATTACTTATCAGCTCTTTCTTTTTCACTGATAATATGATTTCAGTGTAACTGAAGAGGGCAATGAAATTACAATAATTATTGCAGTGGTTGGTACTATGCAGTGAGTCTTTCAGATTGTAATCATGCTGTAAGTGCAGTGTATTTCTTTTGTGTACAATGCCCTGGTTTCCAAATCACTGGATAACCTGTAACTGCTGTAACACCACCACCATCACACAAGACATATGCAGACGGTGTTTTGTATATGATAGCCGGATTACTTTCATCAACAAGGTATCATTTTTGATTCTAACAAAAAGTCTTGATTTGAACTCAACAGTGAACATTTTAGATGAGGGAGCTAAATCTAAGTTCTCTAATGACACAAAGCTAGCAGGGATGGTGAGCTTTGCAAAGGAAGCAGAGATGTTGCTCTGTGACTTGGATAGACTGTGTGAGTAGGCAATTGGCAGGCGCAGCTTCATGTTGATGAGTGTGAGATTATCCACTTTGGTAACAAAAATAAGAAGGCAGATTATTATTTGAATAACTGTAAATTGATAGAGGGGGATATTTAATGAGACTTGAGTGTCCTCGTGCATCTGTCACTCAAAGTAAGTGTGTAGGTGCAGTAGGCAGTAAAGAAGACAAACTGTATGTTGGCCTTTGTAGTGAGAAGATTTGAGTAAGGTACAAGGATGTCTTGCTGCAATTATACTGGGCATTGGTGAGGCCACACCTGGAATACTGTGTACAGTTTTGGTCACCTTACCTGAAGAAGATGTTCTTGCTACACTGGGAGTGTAGTTAAAGTTTATTAATTTGATTTCTGAGATGGAAGGACTGACCAATGAGGATAGATTGAGTTGTTTAACATTGTATTCATTGGAGTTTGGAAGAATGAAGGTATATTTCATAGAAACATATAAAATTCTAACTGGACTAGAGAGGTTATATGCAGAAAGGATGTTCCCAATGGTAGGGGAGTCCAAAACTATTATAAAGGGTAAATATTTTAGGGCTGAGATGAGGAGAAAAATCTTCAGCCCAGAGAGTGGTGAGCCTATGGAATTCAATGTCACAGAAAGTGTGTGAGGCAAAACATTATGTGTTTTCAAGAAGGAGGTAGATATTGCTTTTATGGCTAAAGGATCAAAGGATATGGGGAAAGGTGGGATTTGGGTATTGAACTCAATCAGGCATGATCATATTGAATGGCTAGGGTCAAAGGAGCATGGTGGTACATTTTCTTTGAGAGACCTTGAGGATGTTTTGGTCACCAGGCCAAATGGATTAGGAAACATTAGTTGCCCGGAACCATCACTAAGGACCCAGAGATGTGGAGAGGGAGGGTTGAGGAGGCAGTTGGCAACATCTTTGAGGAAGTAACAAACCATTTGGCTAAAGAGAAACCAGATGGTGTGATGCATTTAGATTTCCAGAAGGCATTTGACAAGTTGCTATATCAAAGATTATTAAACAAAATAAGAACTATGATGTCGAGGATAACATATTAGCATGGAGAGAGGATTGGCTAGTTAACAGCAAACAGACAATAGGCATAAATTGTTCATTTTCACATTGACTTCTCATAATGAGTAGAGAGCCACAGGGATCACTGCTGGGCCACAAATATTTACAATATATATTATTGACTTAGATCATAGGACCAAATGTATGATTGCTAAATTTGCTGAACACACAAAGATAGGTAAGAAAGTAAGTTCTGAATAAGACATAAGGAGTCTGCAGAAGGATATTAATAGATAAATGAATGTGCAACAAATTGGCAGTTGGAATACAATATAGGAAAACTTGTCCACTTTTTCAGAATGCATAAGAAAGTAAATGTTAAATAAAGAGACATTGTAGAACTTTGAGGTACAGAGGGATTTGGGTTTCCCGGTACACAATTCACAAGAATTTAGTATGCAGGTACAACAAGTGGAAACCAAATTGAATGTTGTCATTTATTGCAAAGGGAATGGAATATAAAAGTAGTTACATTTTGCTATAATTGTGTTGGGTGAGACAACACTTAAAGTCTTGTGTACAGTTTTGCTATTCTTTTCACTTGTTCATGAGATATAGGCATTGCTGGCAGGCTAGCATCTATTGCTCATGCTAATTTCGTTGGACAAGATGGTGGTGGGGTGTAAAGAGGCCAACAGGGCTGATAGGGAGGGATGTCCAAAACTAAATGACAGCAAAAAAATGATGACCTAGTTCCAAGGCAGGATGTTACTTGACAGGATAGATGGTGAAATAATGTGTCCCCTTGTAAGGGAGATTGGAACAAAGAAACAGGTACCAAAATAATGGGTTTCCCATTTAGAGTCATAGAGTTATAGAGATGTTCAACATGGAAACAAACCTGTCATATCCTTTGATCCTTTAGCCATAAAAACAATATCTTGAAAACACATAATGTTTCGCCTCAAACACTTTCTGTGATATTGAATTCCATAGGCTCATCACTCTCTGGGGCGAAGAGAGAGTCTAGGACTGTAAAAAAATGTTACCTCAGCAAAAAGAGTTAAGGTCAGAACTTCCAGGACAAACATGCTTGGTTAAAACCAAAAACAGGTTGGTTGTAACTCCAGGGAGAAGCTATCAGAACTTCAAAATGGGCCATTCAAGCCACAGTTAAATTAAAGCCTATCATTCCAAAATAGGGAATTTTCTCTGCTGCAAATACCTTAAAAGAGTTTTACTGGGCTTGTATATTATTATTTGCTGCATAATATTGAGATTAATATTATATGTAAATAGCTTGGTTTATTCTACAAACAAAGGAACAGGAATACGCCATTCAGCCCCTCAGGCCTGTTCCACCATTCAGTGAGATTATGGCTGATCTGTGGCTTAACTCCATATGAGCCCCATGTCCCTTAATACCATTGCTTAACAAATCTACCTCAGATTTAAAATAAACAACTGATCCAGCATCCACTGCCATTTGTGGAAAAGAGTTCCAAACCTTTTTGCGTATAGATGTGCTTCTCAACATCTTTCCTAAATCATCTGGCCCAAATTCTGACTATGACCCTAATTCTACAATCTCCAACCAGTACAAATAATTTATTTGAATCTACCCTGTATTTTCTTGTTAATATCTTGAAGACTTTGATGAGATCACCTATTGATTTTTTGAATTTTAGAGGAAATAGGCCTCATTTTTATGATCTCTCCTCTTAACCTTGAAGTCAAGGCATCATTCTTGTAAACTTACATTGCACTCCCTCCAAAACCAATCTATCCTTCCTGATGCCTAGATTTGCTCACAGTACTTCAAGTGGGGTATAACAAGGGTTTTACACAAACTGCAGTGTAGTTTCTGCATCATTATACCTATCCTCTTGATATAAAGGTCAGCATTCTATTAGCTACCTTGATTATTTTCTTCACCTGATCATGATATTTTAAAACTCAATGCACCTGAACTATAGAAAGTGCTCTGACCTACCTTTTATTTTATTTTACCATTTTTCTTGTATAGTAAAGATAAACCAAAATCTGTGGCATTGTATGTTGCTGTTTCACAGAATAGTAGAGCTGTACAGCGTGCAAACAGACCCTTCGGTCCAACTCGCCCATGCTGACCAGATATCTGAATCTGACTTTGTTCTATTTGCCAGCATTTTGCCCATATCCCTCTAAACCCTTCCTATTCATATACCCATCCAAGTGCCTTTTAAATATTTTAATTATACCAGACTCCACTACCTCCTCGAGGAGAAAGTGAGGGCTGCAGATGCTGGAGATCAGAGCTGAAAATGTGTTGCTGGAAAAGCGCAGCAGGTCAGGCAGCATCCAAGGAGCAGGAGAATCGACGTTTCGGGCATAAGCCCGAAAGTCCTGAAGAAGGGCTTATGCCCGAAACGTCGATTCTCCTGTTCCTTGGATGCTGCCTGACCTGCTGCGCTTTTCCAGCAACACATTTTCAGCTCCACTACTTTCTCTGGCAGCTCGTTCCACATAAGGACCACCCTCTGCATGAAAAAGTTGCCACTTATGTCCCTTCTAAATTTTTCCCCTCTCACCTTAAACCTATGCTAACTGGTTTTTGACTCCCACACCTTGGGGAGAATACCTTGTCTATTTATCCTATCCATGCCCCTCATAAACTTATAAATCTCTAAAAGGTCACCCTCAACCTCTGATGTTCCAGGGAAAATAACCCCAGCCTATTCAGGCTCTCCCTAGAGCTCAAATCCTCCAACTCTGGTAACATCTTTGTAAATCTTTTCTGAACACTTTCAAGTTTCAAAACATCCTTCCTATAGCAGGGAAACCAGACTTGAATACAGTATTCCAAAAGTGGCTTAATCAATGCCCTTTACAGCTGCAACATGACCTCCCACCCCCTATATTCAATGCACTGACCAATAAAGGCAAGCATACCAAATGTCACCTTCACTATCGTGTCGACTTGGGACTCCACTTTCAAGAAACTGTGAATCTGCACCCCAAGGTCTCTTTGTTCAGTGACATTCCCTAGCACCTTCACATTAAGTATATAAGACCTGCCCTGATTTGCCTTTCCAAAATAATACAGCACCTCGCATTTATCTAAGTTAAACTTCATCTGCCACTCATCGGCCCGAGGATCTGATCAAGAACCTGTTGTACTCTGAGGTTACTTTCACAATCCACTACACTTCCAATTTTGGTGTCATCTGCAAACTTACTAACCATGTTCATATCCAAATCACTCATATAAATGACAAAAAACAGTGGACTCAGCACCAATCCTTGTTGCACACCACTGGTCACAGGCCTTCAGTGTGAAAGGCAATCCTCCATCAAAAACACCTTGTTAATTTTTTTTTCAAAAAGCAATATGATCTTTCAAGCCTAAAGATTGCCTTCCCACAGTTTAGAATCCTTCCTTCTTTTCTATCTTTGTCTCTTTTCACCATGATTCAAAATCTAATGGTCTCTACTGCCTCCAAGAATGGACACCACCACTAATACTTCACCAATCCACCCAGCTTTATTTCCTAACGCTAAATCTTGAATTGGGCCCTCTCTCATTGGGCTTGCTGGCTAAAAAAAAATCTCTTTAATACAATTCCATGAATTTTGTGCCCTCTGCCTTTCACAGAGTTTGTAGCCACATGATATTTGGATAGTTGAAGACCCCGACAATTATTAACCTATGATTTTACAATCAGAAATTTACCTATATGTTTGGTTGTATAACTGTTTTGAGATCAATAGTACAGATTGAGCAGTGTAACTGGCTCATTCTACTACACTCTTGGAAGTCGAGGCTTAATAAACTCAATTCCTTGTCTCAGGACTCAAAACTTTAATTTCAATTCTCGGGGTGCAACTAAGTTTTAATTTATATTTTTGAATCTAATCTCCTTAATGTGTTTATTCAAAATACTGAATTTGTTGAGGAAAATTGAACGTCTAGTTAACTCACTATTAATTATAAGTTAGTTGTTCTTGCACTGCACCATTAATTAGGAATCAGCAGGTAATTGAGTTTATAGAGTTCTCATGTTAGCATATATAAAGAAAATGCTTCGGATCAGCATGAAATGCATAATAGTATGTTTATGATTGCTGTTTGCCTGTTGTTAATTTTTTTTCTGTCAGCAGGTTCTTTATATGAGATAGTAATATAAAGAAGGTAGTTTCAGTAGGTCTCTCTAATATCTTCCCATTCACACTGGCCCCTTCTCTTCCTTGAATGAACAGTATGCATGATAAATGCAATCAAATTTTATTGTAAATATTACGCAAGTGTCGAAAAATAAACAAGAATTTATTATTGGCATTAAACAGTGAGTAAACAAACCATCCTAACTGATCTGGAACATTGGGCTGGAAATGAACATTTGAGTTTCGTGGGAGATTTCAGATTACTTCAGAATGAGGCTGTCATCAGATGAATATGAATTTGCAAATATGCAGCACACCTAGGCATTATTTCACAATTATTATAAAAAGGTTATCTGTAGTTCAATTTAGTAATGGTATACATGATGAAATCATATATAATATAAAACACGTTATTTATAAATTAGATTCCAAAGGGCTGAAATTTTATGCCATTCATCAGTAGTAACAATTAGTTAATATTAACTGTAGTTATGGGCCATACTGCCATCTAGAGCACACTAACAATATTTTCTGAGTTCCTCATCGTATCATTGGCATTTTATTTTACATCTAAAACAGAAAAGTTGAGTGGAAGAAGATAACTTTCCTTTAGCATGCCAAAAATCTCTTACATACCTTTAAAGTAAATATAAGATGTTGAGCTGTAACTTGGATGTTTCTGAAATTTAATTTGCACTGAATTTTTCAAAATTCAATAATGTTATCAAGTGCTGGTCGGGTGGAACATACAAATAATCACCACTGAATTGTATGTAACACCAATATTCAAGACAAAAGGTGGACAGAAACCAGGAAACTATAGCTAATTCTCTAACTGAGGAAACACCAGATTCCATTAAATAAGTAGTAGTAGGACAAAGTCACATAGTTTTGTGAAAATGAAATGCTATTAGGCTAATTTCTTAAGAGTTCTTTTGAGGATGTGACAAGCAAGTGGAACGAATGGATTTAGCTCATTTGAATTTCCAAAAGACATTTGCTGAGCTGCCACGTAAAAGGTTAGTGCACAGATTAGGAGTTTATAGTGTTCATATTGATCATTTAACACAGCCAGAGAATTAGCTAATGAACAGGAAACAAAGTTATGATAAAATGTTTTCTGGTTGAGAAACTGTAACTAGTGTAATGCCTCAAGGATAAGTGCTGAAGCTCCAACTATTCATATTTTTTTTCTTAATAGCTTGGATGAAGGCACTAACTTGATTGTAGCCAATTTTATTAATGGTACAAAGATAGGTAGGAAAGCAATTTCAAGGATACATTTTTTGCAAAGGAATATAGTAGCTTAACTAATGGACAAAAAAATTGGCAGATGGATTGTAAAGTTGGAAAATGTGCAATAGATAAAATAATACTATTTAAATAGTAGAGACAGAAAATACTGCATTACAGAAGGATGTGGTTACATGAAAACAACATAAAGTAGAACAAGAAATAAGGAAGACAAATGGAATGTTGGCATTTGTAGGGAAGAAGCTAGAATATAAGAGTAAGGCTAAATTGTAGCTGCTATACAGAGAATTGGCAAGATCATATCTGAAGTACAAGTATAATTTGATCTCTTTACTTGAGCAAGGATATATGTGCATTGGAAGAACTTCAAACAATGTTCACGAGGCAGATTCATGGGTGGGGTTGAAAGGGTAGGCTTATGATGAAAGAATGAGCATATCTTCTTTGGAGCCTAGAAGAATAATAGATGATTTTCTTGAAACATGTAAGCTGCTAAAGGGCTTTGATAGGTTAGTTAATGAGAGGATATTTGTTCTTGTGGGGATATCTGCAACCAGGACCACAGCTTAAAAATAAAGGGCCTCATTGAATCAGAGAATCATGACAGAGGACATGATTATCACTGTAGTGGTGGTGAGGAAGGTAAGGTATATAAGTAAACATATTGGCCCAGAGAGACACCTTCCAACTTCCTATCACCTCAGCAATTAAGTTCTGGTTGAGGAGGTCTATGGGTGACCTTCACAACACCCCACTGATTTACATCCTTAAGTGTCAATTACCAGCAGCTTAAGGGCTTCATTCCACCCTTTGGTGAAGTCTGTGCCCTCTCAGCAGGCGTAAAAAGTGGATACTTTCCCAACAAGGAAGCCATGGCAACTTGTCTGCAGGGTTGGCTGTGGGAGTGTGGGTGCAGGGCTTGGGGAGTACAAGGAGTTAACTTTTGAAAGCCTTCCCACTGCCCCTGCCTTTGACATCAATTTCTCTCAAACCGGCACCCCAAGAAACCCCCAAGAATAGACTCAACTGCCCAGTGGTGAAACTCTTCACAACTGTGATCCCTGAATTTCCAGCATGTCTTTCAGATCACTGATTGGCTGTCAGCCTGAGGCAAGGTGGGACCTTAGTGCTGAGATTGCTGATTAGGTGGGAAAGTCACTTACAGAGTACATGAATCTGGCCAGACATGAGGAGGAATCTCTTCTCAAGAGGAGTGCCAGTCATGGGAATTCTCTTCCAAACAAATTACTAGAAGCTGTGCCATTGAATATGTTCCACATTGAGTTACACAGATTTTTGACCTACAAGGGAAACACAGATTTTATGCCATTATACAAAGTGAAAGAGATAACTAGTTCCGGAATCTTTGTCGGGAAATCTATGGAGCTTGACTAGATACTATATGATAACAGTTTTAATTATTTTATCTTCTTTCTTGTCAGTCCTAATGTGTTCAGAACATCATATGCAACATAAATCATGTTTTACCCACTACAATCTGTGCTTTAGATGGTATCCAAAACCATTGTGAAGTGTTCAGAATATCACATGCAATGTAAATCATACTTTATCTACCACAATTTGTGCTTTAGATTGCAAATGATACCATTGTGAAGACAGCAGAAACTATTAATAGAACATAGAACATAGAAAAGTACAGCACAGAACAGGCCCTTCAGCCCATGATGTTGTGCCGAGGATTACAGTGTTCCTAATCTAAAACAAAATAACCTAACCTACGCACCCCTCAATTCACTGCTGTCCATGTGCATATCCAGCAGTCGCTTGAATGTCCCTAATGACTCTGCTTCCACCACCACCGCTGGCAACGCATTCCATGCATTCACAACTCTCTGCATAAAGAACCTACCTCTGACGTCTCCTCTATACCTTCCTCCTAATATCTTCAAACTATGATCCCTCGTACCAGTCAATCCTGCCCTGGGAAAAGTCTTTATCCATGCCTCTCATTACCTTGTATACCTTGATCAGGTCACCTCTCTTCCTCCTTCTCTCCAGAGAGAAAAGTCTGAGCTTAGTCAACCTCTCTTCGTAAGACAAGCCCTCCAGTCCAGGCAGCATCCTGGTAAACCTTCTTTGCACCCTCTCCAAAACCTCCGTATCTTTCCTATAATAGGGCGACCAGATCTGGATACAATATTCCAAGTGTGGTCTCACCAGGGTCTTGTAGAGCTGCAGCAAAGCCTCATGGCTCTTAAACTCAATCCCCCCATTAATGAAAGCCAGAACACCTTATGCTTTCTTAACAACCTTATCTACTTGAGTGGTAACATTGCGGGATCTATGCACTTGAACACCAAGATCCCTCTGTTCCTCCACACTGCCAAGAGTCCTACATTCAGCATTCATGTTTAACCTTCCAAACTGCATCACTTCGCATTTATCCAGGTTGAACTCCATCTGACGTTTCTCAGCCCAGCTCTGCATACTATCAACGGCACCTCCAACCTTTGTGTCACCTGCAAATTTACTAACCACCCCTCAGGCCCAAGAACAGAGCCCTGCAGGACACCACTCACCACTGACCTCCAGGCAGAATACTTTCCATCTACAACCACTCTCTGCTTTCTGTCAGCCAACCAGTTCTGAATCCAAACAGCCAAATCTCCCTGCATCCCATACCTCCTGAATTTATGAATGAGCCTACCATGGGGAATCTTATCAAATGTCTTGCTGAAGTCCATTTATACCACCTCCACTGCTTGACTTTCGTCGGCATGTCTCGTCACCTCCTCTAAGAACTCAATAGGATTTGTGAGATATGACCTGCCCCTCACCAAGCCATGCTATGCTTTTACAAGTAGTCATAAATCCTATCCCTCAGATTTTTTTCCAAAACCTTGCTGACCACAGACGTTAAGACTGACTGGTCTGTAATTGCCAGGGATTTCCATATTCCCCTTCATTCACTTCCCTCCAATCCTCCAGCATGACTCCCATGAAGACTGAGGAAGCAAAGACCTTCGCCAGTGGTTTAGCAATCTCCTTTCTCACTTCCTGGAGCAGCCTAGGATAAATCTGGTCTGGCCTTGGCGACTTATCAATCTTACTGTTTGCCAAAATTTCCAACACATCAACTTCATCAATCTTGATCTGTTCAAGCCTATATCCCAGCTTATATCTCAAAGTTCTTATTCACAAAATGGTCCCTTTCCTTAGCAAAAACCAAAGCAAAAAACTCATTTAGGACTTCCCCTATCTGCTGAGACTCCACGCACAAGTTCCCTAAGCTATCCCTGACTGGCCCTACCTTCTCCCTGATCATTCTCTTATTCCTCACACATGAGTAAAATGCCTTGGGTTCTCGCTAATCTTTCCTGCCAAGCCTTTTTCGTGTTCCCTCCTGGCTCTCCTCAATCCATTTCTAAGCTGCTTTCTAGTAAGCCTGTAATCCTCTAAAGCTGTGCTAGATCCTTTCTCCCTCCACCTTACGTAAGCTGCCTTCTTCCTTTTGATGAGAAGCTCCTCTGTTCTCAACATCCAAGGATCCTTAATCTTATCCCTTCTTGACTTTCTCAGAGGAACAAATTTGTGCACCACTCACAACAACTGTTCCTCTAATAGTCTCCACATGTCTGTTGTGCCCTTTCTGTGGAACAATTGCTCCCAATTTGTACTTCCCAACTCCTGTCTGATAATGTCATAATTTTCTTCTCCCTAATTAAATATCTTCCTTCGGCAACTGCTCCTTTCCCTCTCCAAGGCTATGGTAAATATGAGGCAGTTGTGGTCACTGTCACCAAAGTGTTCTCCCACCATGAGATCTGACACCCGTCCTGGCTTATTGTCAAGCACCAAATCCAAAATGGCCTCTCCCATCATTGGCCTGTCTATATACTGAAAAAAGAAACCCTCCTGAACACACCTGACGAAACCGGCTCTATCCAAACCATTTGCTCTAAGGACATTCTAGTCGATATTGGGAAAGTTGAACTCACCCATAACAACAACCCTCCTACATCTGCATTTTTTCAAAACCTGCCAGCCTATGAGTTCTTAAATCTCCCTACTAGAGGGTCTGTGAGATGGCTGCTCCCTTGCTATTCCTAACTTCCACTCATACTGACTCAGTAGACAAACCTTCCTCGACAACCTTAGTTTCTGTAGCTGTGAAGCACTCTGATTAGCAATGCTACACGCCCTCCTCTTTTACCACCCTCCTTGTTCTTTTTAAATGTTATAAACCCTGGAGTATCTTGCAACCATTCCTGCCCTTGTGAAACCCACGTCTCATTATGGCCACAACATCATAATCCATGCTTTAAGTTCATCACTCTTATTTCTGACACTCCTTGCGTTAAAGCAGACACACTTTAACTGATCCCTTTGTTTCATCACGTGAAAAACCTTCCCGATAGATTCACTACATTCTGTCAATGCTCCATCTACAACTTACCCCCCCCTCTCGGATATGTAGCTCTGGTTGCCTTCCCCTTACCAAACTAGTTTAAGATTAGAGTTTATGTGATATAAAAAGTTTAATGAGTGGGCAATGTGTGATGTACAATGCACAATAATGCACAGGAAGAGGTAGTGGGCAATGCTATTCTTAAATGAAGCCATGCAAAGGAAAACCTTCGCATGAAGGTTTCAGGAGTTCTCTGGTGGAAAAAGAAAATCCAGCAGAGGGTCAAACGAAAGAAGGTAGATTACAGGAATGCAAGCAAAGTGTAATTATCATCCTCTATGTATTATCAGAGAATGCTCCTTTAGAATTCTGAGCATCCTGAAGTAACTTGCACCTTCAGTAACATCTGCATATGTACCACAAGACTTCCTAGTACAGTATAGACCTCTGTGGTTATAATGAGGAATAAACGTTATGGTTTACATGCTGCAGAGGCCTGGCATTTCTAAAGGCTTGGTCTAGTTGTCCTGGAAGGCTGTTTTATGTTTGTGGTCACCTTGTTTGCCTGCAGATCCTTCTTTGTCTTTCATCTCCATTGTTAGCAGGGAAATAACCATGACAAATACTTCATGCAGATTTTCCATTTATTTTAACGAATTCCCCAAAATAACATTGGCACAAGTGAGATGCTCAAATAAAATGAGGTATCTTGAAATTAAACAGCAAATAATAATTATCTGCAAAGGTCCAAAAAACTGACTCTCCATCTAATATATAAATGAACTGTGGTAATAAGGGTTATTGCCATTGGCTATCCCTTAAGGATTACATCTGTTTAAGGTGGCAGATTTCTCCCATGGGTCTCTATGTGACTGAACATGAGAACCAACAACTTGCAGGCCTTTAGGCATTTGGGATAGGATGTCACACAAAGTAGGGCTGAATTTTATTTAAGAGTGGATAAATATGAGTAAAAGTAGTAAGTTTTGTTTTAGCAGCATTCAATGACGAGTTGACTTTCTTACCTGCAGAATCTGAGTTACAGAATAGCTTCCAAACCTAATGCAGATTGGGTAATGGCACTGCAGTCTTCCTCAAACTGTAGATCATGTGTTTCTTTGCTGGTCAGTTTAATATTGGCATGGGAAGTGGTCAAACATTACTGCCAGTATAAACTGGTCTAAATATATTTTTATCTGTTAGCATTAACATCACATACTATGAAAACTGTATTCTTGTTGAGAAAGGTGTCTTCATGTTTGTTAACAACAGTCACAAATCACACTATTAGAAGATCGCAGATTGACACAGTTGTCTAGATTCTGTGCTAACTGACTATGTAGAGCATATATTCAGTAAGTGCAAGAACAAAACAGATAACAGTACTGACTATTGAAGATGAAATGGAATATAATGAAACAACACACGTCAGCATGATTTCCAGCTACCTTAAAGGTAAACAGCCAACTTATACTAATATCTTTACAATTATACAACAGAGGGCACTGAGATTAAAGAGTTTTCCATCCAAGAGTATTTAATACAGACATCAGAAGATAGTTGTCCGTTGATAAAATAAATAGTCATTGTCAAATAGTATGGGAGCAATCATGTAGCTTTGCTTGACACCAGTCCAAATTTGAAAAACATCTACTTTTAATCTTCCATGGACAACAGCTCCAGTCATAGCACCATGAAGAAATTTCAGGATCATGATGATGTTTTTTGGATATCTAATTATTTGGAATACGTTCAGGGCTTCATGATTTAAAATGTCGAATGTTTTGGTCAAACCGCTGAATGCAATGAAAAGATTTTGTTTTTGCCTTACATTTTTTTTGGATTTGTCTGGCTCTGTGATAGCTCTATACTATTGACAATCTACCTGACAATGGATTTGTCTGAAAATGTGTTAGATGTTACTCAAGACAATTTAAAGCCACATTATTTAAAGCCACATTATCTGACCTCAGTTGTTCTTATTACTACATTTCTGAAGTCAGGTGGTAATGGGGATGGAGGTTGGGGGAATGGGTCTTTCCTCTCAGATCCATGGGATGAATGCATGGGGTCTTGGTGAAAGCAAAAGCCCACCAACTTTGAAGATCTCAAGCGGAATACCATCAGTCTCAGAAGTTTTATTGTTTTTCTAATAAAGGCAAAATATTGCAAATGCTAAAAATCTATGCAAGCACAGAAAATGATGGAGGAACTCAACAGCTCTGGCAGCCTCTGTGGAGGGAAATACAGAGTTAACATAGTTCTGAAGAAGAGACATATCAGACTGAAAACATGAACTATATTTCTCTCCCCACAGATGCTGTCAGTCCTGCAGAGTTTCTCCAGCAGTTTCAGTGTTTCTTATTGTTTTTCATCTGATTGATTGCTTATTGCCTCCAACCAATCAATGATGATTCATCCATGGCTTCCACCACAAGATATGGGTAGATTATGGATGCCAGAAGAGTATTGACTTCCTACATTGACTCATTGTTGAGGAGCTCATCAAAATGTTCTTTACAGTTTTAAGGATGGTATTATGAGCATAAAGAAGAAAGACACTGTGCCCTGAGCTATAGGGATTTTGCATACTTGACCAATGTTTATAGATGGACCAGAAATGGAATCAGTTAGCTCAGTTGGTTGGTTGGCTGGTTTGAGATGCAGTGTGATGCCAACAGCTAAGGTTTAATTCCTGCACCAGCTGAGGTTACCATAAAGGACTCTCCTTCTCAACCTGTCTCTTCACTTGAAGAGTGGTGACCTTTAGGTTAAACCAACATCAGTCATCTCTCTCTCTAATGGTGAGAGCAGTCCAAAAGCCTGGTAAGACTATGGTGACTTTATCTGTTTATCAATGGCATCAAATAATGTTTTGCAATTCATGATACCTGGCACACACATTGTTAGATTTTTCAGGTTCTTTTCTCACCATATGACCTTTATCTTCTGGATTTGTCTTATTGGCTTGTGGTATGGAGTTACTCTGCTTGTTTCTATCCTGCGAGTTGACATATTTCAATGTTGCTAATTGGACTGTTAAGACATAAACAATGACTCTCGAACTCAATGGTCTCAGCACAATAATCAAGTCTAATTGATGTTATATTATCTCGTTGCTTCATAAATGAGTCGGCTGTTCAAAGCTTTTCTAGACTGGTCTTGAACTGGACTTGGAATTCCTCTCATTGTTTTATCTGCTTCAGCGTTAAGACATTGATTTTTTCTTTATTGGATTGCTGGCCTTGCAATGTCTTGGTGCTAGGTGGAAGTCTATCGCTGATCAGGCAATTCAATGATCTATGCAGCAGGCATGAAGTCCCAATTTAGACTGAATGATTCAGA
Organism: Chiloscyllium plagiosum; assembly: GCF_004010195.1. Lineage (NCBI taxonomy): Eukaryota > Metazoa > Chordata > Chondrichthyes > Orectolobiformes > Hemiscylliidae > Chiloscyllium > Chiloscyllium plagiosum. Next base: position 33,723,167 of record NC_057721.1, read on the forward strand.
TATTATTTGGGTTGTTAACTTGCATAGTGACATAATCCAGGAATTAATAATGCTTTCATATGATTTTGTATTTGTCTTTCTAGTCGAAAAGGGTGATTGTTTTGTTGTCCTTTTTATCTTTTATCTTTATTTTATCTTTACAACACAATGAGGATTTCAACAAGGTCAGAATAGAACTTTTCTGAAATAACATCATAAGAGGTCAATACAAGTAACCCTTTATTTACAAGTGGAGGGTCCTTGACACTGATCCAGCTTCCTCGGAGTCAGCTGTCAGTGTGAACAAGATCTCTGACACTCCTGTTTATACCTGTTAGCCAGGGCTCCCTGGTCAGACCAGATTAACATTCCCACTCAGGGAAGTCATATTCTATGACGTCCACTTGGTTGACCTCGATACAATCACTGCATCCTGCTCCCTCTGTGACTAAGGACCTAGGCCAGTTCTTTCATTTTGTAGCTACTCATGGGGCTTTTTTGCAGCAGATCAGGTTCTTCCAACTTTACCTCTGATATGGGTGCCATGTAACACACAGTAGCTCTCCCCATGTAGTTGCATAGGATTGAACCCCATGTAGTTGCATAATCAAACAGGAACCAGGTCAGTTTGGTATCTAGTGAAGACATAGACCGCCTCTTTAAGCCTGTTTTCAAAGCTTGGACTGTTTTTTCTGCGAGACCATTGGATGATTGATACTATGGAACTGTCCTTATTATGATGAACACTATTCAACTTTAGAAAACACTCAAATTTGCTGCGAGTAAATTATGGCCTGATATCCATGACCAACACTTCCAGGAGTTTGTGTATTGCAAATATGTGTGCAGTTGTTTTCATGTTTGATGTGGTTCCTGACAGATCCAGCCATTTTTCCGTGGTGGTGGTAAATGTCCTGCTGGTATCTACAAGACAAAAGAGAGAGAAGGCATCACTGAAAGTGGTTAGAAGTATGAATGACACCGACAGCGGACTACTGAGAGATTTGTGATAGAATGAAGATTGGTATTTATTTGGATGGTAGGGCATGAATATCTCAGCATCCTCGCAGCATCTGTATCAGGCTTTTCTCCTTGCAGGGACTGACAGTCATATGTCATGATTTAGAGGTGCCGGGGTTGGACTGTGATGGACAAAGTCACAAATCACGCAATATTGGGTTGTAGTCCAACAGGTTTATTTGAAACCACAAGTTTTCAGAGCCCCATTCCATCCTCAGGCAGCTAGTGAGAGAGAATACATCAGACACAGAGTTTATAGCAAAAGATCAGAGGATCATACCACTTATGCAAATGTATTGAACAAAACTAGTTGACTATTAAGTCTTTAATCAGTAAGAATGAAGATGCAGGTGTCAATTGATTAATATGTGAATCTCAGAATTTCTTTCAAGTCCTTACCCCAAGATAACTTGAGGTTTTATTAGTTTAAAGGTGACATCTCAGGTCAGACAATGCATTTTAGGCATGAGGCCTTGATTCAAATCTGTTTGTGTCTCAACGTGGAGTCAGGCTGGTTTTATTCCCAAAGTAAGAAATTATAAAATGCCACATTAACTGACTGTCCACGGATTGTGTAATTTTTGAACAACGTAGAATGTATCTGCAAATACAAATCTGCAAAAGCAAATTCATCCCATAGATTTGTGTGTGAGAGACAGAGAGTGCATGAGTGTGCGTGTGTGTGTGTATGTGTGTGTGTGTGTGAAGGCAGGTTTGCGTGTTAGAGAGTGTGTATGTGCTTGAAAGGGAGTGCGTGTGAGTGTGAGGGAATATATGTGTCTGAGTGCATGCATGTTAATGTGCATGGGTGCTTGAAAGAGAGTGTGGGGGAGTATATGCTTGTGAGAGAGAGCATGAGTGAGTGTATGAGAGAGGGTTTGTGTGAGTGTGTGCATTTGTTTGTATGAGAGAGTGTGCATGTATGTGTCTCTGTGTATGTGAGAGAGTGTATAATGTGGTAGGATCACCTGTAGTGTGACATTAACCCTAGATCCCGATTGAGGTCGACTGAATTTGGCTATCAGCCTCTGCTTGACAACTCTGCGTTGTGCATGTCCTGAAATCCACCTTGGAGGATGGTCGCCCGAAGATCCGTGACTGAAAGTCCCTGACCGCTGAAGCGTTCCCCCATTGGGAGGGAACATCCCTGTCTGGCAATTGTTGTTCGGTATCCATTCATCCGTTGTAGTGTCTGCATGGTTTCACCAATATATCATGCCTCAGGGCATCCCTGCCTGCAGCGTATGAGATAGACAACATTGGCCAAATCACATGAGTATCTGCCCTGCACGTCGTGGCTGGTGTCCCCATGTGTAACGGTAGTATCCATGTCTATGCTTTGACATATCTTGCAGGGCTGCAGGCAAGGATACCCCGAGGCATGATATATTATTGAAACCATGCAGACACTATGACAACAGATAAATGAACACCACGCAACAATTGCCAGACAGGGATGTTCCCTCCCAGTGGGGGAACGGTTCAGTGATCAAGGACATTCAGCCTCAGATCTTCAGGTAAACTTCCTCCAAGGTGAACTTCAGGACTTGCAACAATGCAGAGTTCCCGAACAGAAGCTGATAGCCAAGTTCAGTATCAAGAGCATGGCCTCAACTGGCATCTTGGGTTCATGTCACACTACAGGTGACCCCATCAGACGATACACTCTCTCAGACACATACACACACAGTCTCACATAAGCACTTACACAGACCATCTCTCTACACACACAGGTGGTATGGAGGCTCAGTGGTTAGCACTGTTGCCTCACAGCGCAGGGATGTAGATTCGATTTCAGCCTTGGGCGACTGTCTGTATGGAGTTTGCACATTCTCCCCGTATCCATGTGGGTTTCCTCTGGGTGCTCCGGTTTCCTCCCACAGTCCAAAGATGTGCAGGTTAGGTGAATTGGTCATGCTAAATTGCCCATTGTGTTCAGAGGTGTGCAGGTTAGGTATATTAGTCAGGGGAAATTGCAGGGCAATAGAGTAGGGAAATGAATCAGTGTGGACTTGTTGGGTCAAGTGGCTTGCTTCCACATGTTAGGGGTTCTATGATTCTAACTCTCTCTCACTCTCACACACATGCACATATTCTACAGGCATATATTCCCTCACACTCGAGCACACTCGCTCTCAAGCACACACACACACACTCTCACATTCATTTGCGCGGACACACACATGCACACACAAACCTGTGGGGTGAATTTGTATTTGCAGATGCATTCTATTTTGTTCAAAAAGCACATGAACTGTGGACAGTCAGTCAATGTGGCATTTTATAAATTGCTACTTTGGAAATAAAACCAATATGATTCCACGTTCAGACACAAACAGACTCGAAACAAGGCCTCATGCCTGAAATGCATTGCCCGACATGAGATGTCACCTTTAAACTAATAAAACCTTAAGTTATCTTGGACCAGCATCTTGAAAGAAATCCTGGGATTTACATATTAATCAATTGAAACCTGCATCTCCATTCTTACTGATTAAAGACTTAATAGATAACTAGGTTTGTTCAATACACTTACATAAGTTGTATGATCCTCTGATCTTTTATTTATAAACTCTGTGTCTGATGTATTCTCCCTCACTAGCTGCCTGAGGAAGGAGTGGGGCTCTGAAAGCTTGTGGTTTCAAATACACCTGTTGGACTATAACACAGTGTTGTGTGATTTTTGACTTTGTCAAATGTCAGGCACTTCTCCATGCTGTCTTCACCTGGAATGAGAGAAAGGGAAATGTTGGGTGAGATGAAAATGGGTGGTTTTACTGCTGTTGCATTGGTGGAAATAGTGGTGAGGCAGAGAGAGTGAGTACACCTTGCAGTATAAGTGATGTGTGTGGTTGGGGAGGGATGAGGGAGAGATTACAGTGAGTGAGAAAAGATGTTAGTATGCAATAGTTTGAGTTGCAGAGCTTGAGACTTAGCAGGGTGTTGAGTGCAGTGAATCGGTATTCACTGAATGATGAGTTGTTCCAAGAACAGTGCATGTTAAGTTGGGGATATAATCAGACATGAGGGATGCCGTAAGGGTGGGACAGATAGTTAATGTAGTGAGGTTGGTAAGATATGGCAAGAAACCACTGTGCCTCATGGTGAGAAAGCCTCCGAAAAACTCAACCATTCACACTTAGCCAATAAAGGGAAGATTCAGCCCACTGTCTTCTAGTTCTTGTTTACAAGCCCATTTATCCTTGTCTCTCTCTCGCTGTCTTGCTCTTGTTGCACAAAGGCTATTGATATACCATTGCTTTGTGAATCCTGGTCCTTAAGTCATTGTTTCATTCTATGTTGGATAGTTGTAGGCAACTTTTCACCTCTCAAGTATGAATGCAACAAAAAAATGTGTATTTCTTGATCCCTCATTGGATTTCAATGCCTCTGGATCTAAATGGTAGTTCTGCTGTATTGGATTCTGTATAATCCGTATGGGATACCTGAGCTTGTCAGATGATCACAGCTGCCACTTTAGTCAGTAGTTTCTTTTTTAAAACCATTTGACACCATAAAAGTCTCCAGTATTAACATGAAATGATGGTAGTTAAATATTGATAGATCATTTTCACTTCAGTCATAAGAAAATGATCTTGCCTCCATGATATGGTCAAAAGTGGGTATGTTTATTGCACAGTATTTAGTCTTATTCATTACTCTTTAGACTCAGAGTTGTGAATGTCCCTGATTGCAGCATGACCTACAGTTTGGCCTAATAAATAGAAAATAACATTCATGGCACACAAATGCCAGGTAATAATAAAAACTAATGTGAGAGAATCTGAACATTTCCTTGAAATTCAACTGAATACCATCACTGAATCATGGCCAGCAACATCCTGTGGTGACTTTGGTCTGAAAGTTATTTGGATCAGTCATTTAATGATCTTGCAAGTCGGAAGGTGAGGGTTCTGCAGCAAGAAAATCACCTCCTCACTTGATGAAGTCTGTCCACTATCTATAAGGCACATTTCTAGAATATGGTGGAATAATCCCCACTTGTGAGGATCAATATATCTCCAACAATTCTTAAGAATCTCAATCAACCTAGAAAAATGCAGCCGACTTGATAAGCATCCCATCCACTAATTTAAGCATTCAATCTTCATGGAACACTCTGCCTGAGAATGTGATGGAGCCAGCTTCAGTTGTGATGATTATCTGAAAGGGAAGGATATACAGTCATACAGGGATGAAGTGACAGAATGGCATATGGTTAATTATGGATGGCCAGCACAGATACAATGGACAGAATAGCCTCTCTCTTTTATAATTATTTCATGATACTTCCTTATCCCAGTGATAGATAGTGGCAGCAGTGTGTACCAACTACAAAATACAGAGCAGAAAATCAATAAGCTTCCTTCAACAACACTTTAACAACAAGTCAAACACCTGATTTGAAAATACATTGTTGCCCCATCAATTATGCTGAATCAAAAACATGAAAAAAGCTCCTGAAAAGCACCATATGTTTAAACCACAAGAAGTGAGGCATTTCAGGAAGGCAATTGGGGATGGCCAACAAATGCAGTCCTTGACTGTGGTGCTTGCATATGATCGGTTTTGCTTCTTGCTTTGAAGTTTTTAAAATTACCTCAGAAAATGAATTGAGCAGATTTACATGACTGTGGTTGTTTTGTTCAATTATGAAAGTGGGCATAAAGTTCAACCGGAAAAATGCATTTAACTAACAGAACTTTCCACAAAATATTCAGATTCAGCAAAATTTGGGCCAAATTCATTGTGAACTTTGACCAATGACAAATGTGGCAGTGTGAAAATTGTTTTTCCAAAGTAGGTTTCCTGGCTGCAACAGGAATTCAAAGTACCTTAAGTTTGTACTGATTATTCTGAAGTAACATTGGTTATGACGGAATTGAACTTCAGATCTGAATTTTCTCATGTTTTGTAAAAAATTATAGGCCAATCATTATTGCATAAAGATGATTACAAAATACAAAATGTTTGGCTCCTTAACACAATGATAATAAGGGATCATTATTCTTTTGGTTTTAGTTTTAAACAACTGGGTTTGAAGATCTGTGAAAGACATTGAGTGAAAGCTGGTATTTAGATATTTTACTTATATTTCAATGTTAGACTAGAACAACTTCAACAAGGCAACTTGTATTATATTGAAAATCTATTGTAAGTAATTATTTAACAAGCAACTGTTAATACAAAATGGCCTGCTTCTGACAAATGCACTCTCCAGAAATTGGACAGATATGCATTGATTTTTGGGAGGAATAGATACTTTAATGCACTGTACAGCATTGTAGCACTAACTGTTTAATGCCAGGTGAATTATCAATGCAATTGGCAGAGATACAGGTCACCTACAGCAGAGGTACAAGTCCAGGGAGACCTAAGGTAAAAATGCTAATAAATTACAAAATTAAAACTGGGATCTTCAAGAAAGTACATCTTCAAGGGGGGGTGATTTTTAGTATAAAGGAGAATTTAGGCATCTATGGCAGCTGCCTAAAATTACCATTTAAGGATCTTGCAATTTAATTAGGACTCCTTTACAAAATTGGTGCCTGTGGCCTTTCCTTTGCACTATATTCTGTCTGGCCAGAGAAATATGTGAATATATTTAGGAAGTTCTGTTTGAAGAGATCCCATCTCCAATACATTACTAAAATTATTGCCACTGTAGATTTTGGAGCTGTACTTTTTTTGGCTAGTTTGACAGGCACTTAAAGTACACAGCAGTTGATCTGCAGAGACCAGCAACACTGTTTGATGACATTGGATGCAGGGATATCAGATAGAAAAGATGCTGGTGACGTTACCATTGAGCTTGCATTACATTGTTAGCAGCAGTAAGAACAACAAATACAATGGTAAAGATCTGTGAAAAGTTGATCTCAGAAGGTATCACATCAACACCAGCTGACATATAGGCATTCCAAAGGAATAAGGAGATGGGCAGAGAGAGAGAGAGCACATAATATACTTCAGAGAATTAGCTTTTTCAAAATGAAAGCAGTAGTTTATCAAGAGACTCATGCTTTTAATGGCAAATCAATGTGGCATCTGTAGCTTTCTAAGAAAGCCAAGTGTGAGCATGTTATCCATATCCTTCAAGTTTACCATGGTTCTGAAATTCTTTACTTCTGGTTCCTTCCTGTAATGTGCTGGTAAGATCTGAAGCCCACTAGTGTGGGCTTATCAAGGCAATGTTTGCTAAGGCCAACACTTATGTCCACTTTGACACTGATGAGGTTAGTCAGATAGAGAAGGTTCAGTTACCTACTGTGCTAGCCAGATTCACATATGTGCAGGGGATCAAGCACAAATAAAGCATCCTTAAACCATTCTGAAATATTTTCATTCAGAAAGAATTCCACTTCCCGTGTCCAGCTCATATGTGATAGGTGGGCCATATGGTGTAAAAAGTAGAAGTTAGAGTATGCAGATTATTAGCCTGGGCCTCCATGCAGCCACAACTGTGCTTCCATGCAGATGGAGAAAGTGAGGACTGCAGATGCTGGAGATCAGAGCTGAAAATGTGTTGCTGGAAAAGTCCTGACCTCTCCGCCCCCACCCCACTCCGGCCTATCACCCTCACCTTGACCTCCTTCCACCTATCGCATTTCCAACGCCCCTCCCCCAAGTCCCTCCTCCCTACCTTTTATCTTAGCCTGCTGGGCACACTTTCCTCATTCCTGAAGAAGGGCATATACCCGAAACGTCGATTCTCCTGTTCCTTGGATGCTGCCTGACCTGCTGCGCTTTTCCAGAACACATTTTCAGCTTCCATGCAGATGACCAATCTATCCATGGAGGTGGAGTGTAACTGCCTGAGACATCATCATACTTATGCTAGACAACAACTTCTTCAATGGCTCTCCAAGGGTGCATGCTGCCATTGGAAACACTGATAGAAGAATACATATCTCCAATGGTTGCTTTACAAGTTCTGTATTTAAGGATGACACCTGAGGTTTAACATGTAAGTTGAAGTGAGCAGAATCTGGAGAGTCTATTTTCTTCCAGAGCCTGCTCTTGTTCATGTGTTGTGGTCCTTTTGATGTGACAGCCTAGCTATAAAGACTGAGGGATTTAATGTGAATAAACCTAGAGAATTTTTGAAGATTGAAAAGAAATAGAGATCCTAATAATCTAATAGAACATGTTTTGTTTGAAAGTGGAAGAAAGAGAAAGTGGCATTGAGAGACAAATTGAGAGATCCTTGAAGCTTTGAGTGCACATGAGAACTAAAGCATTTAGTTATCTTTTGTCAAGTAAATTAACTGACTAGTTATAATTCAGGCAACAAATCACACAATAGGTTGTTTGTTGAAGGAACTAACTAGCAAGTTATTCTATTAAATAAAAACAGACCAGTGCTAAGATTGTTCAATGGAGGAGGACTGCATTCAGTGCTGTCCACAATAGGACATCGAAAAGGAACATACGCACCCTGATATGAAAAAGTTCTCTTTTTTGACTGAAATTAAAATCATAAAATGAAAAGATGAAGTTATCTTCTGCAAACAATGAAGCTGCAGATTTGTAAACCAATTTATCCAGTAGGTGGAGTGCTTGGTCCCTTAATTTTCCTCAAGTTTGAATTCAGTTTATGTTACACCCCAGTATCAAAACTACTTGGAAGTTTCCAGATTAATCTGAATGATTAATGGAGACTTGATGAGAATCAGAACTTTGTCAAGGGAGGCTCCTTTTATGACCATTTTTTTCTGTTGAAAATATAAATGACTATAAAATGATTTCAACTCTATTGATATATTGTTTGAAAATAGAAAATCCAGAGCTTCTAAACAAAACTGGAGGCGCTTCAGCTGCAGCTGTGCAAGTTGTCTTTGAGACCTCACCAGATCAGTTAGGCACTCTATTCATTAGGATACAAAGCAGTATTTAATATGAATATTTGGTAACTTGCCCTGGCTTTCCTCCAGAATATTTTAAACAAGTTTAAACCTTGATTAAATGCTTCATATTTGACAGGAGCTAGACACATATAGCTCACAGACAGAGACTGGTTATTTAAAACTAAGAAAGTTAACCATGTTAATAGAAATATATTATTAAAAAGGAATTCTGGTTCATTACTTATATGTCCAATTTTCTCTTTGAGGGTTCACTTATTCAGAAGGATGTATAGTTTCTGTAAATTAGACTGATTAATCTAGGTTAACTAAATGAGCCAGAATTTACTTGGGAAGAAACCTGTAAGATAGTTATGTAGAAAAGGGTTGGAGACAGCTTATGTCTTGTTAACGATGCTCATTTGCCAAGTGTACAGATTTTGCTATCCACAGTTTTCTGTATATTTCATTCCTCAGATCAGATGTCTGTATGTATATCCATGTGCAGACTTATTAATCGGGATAGTTAAAGGAACCATCCAATAGCTTTCTATATTAATTTTGGTGCTGACTTGGTAGGTTTAATTTTATCTTAACATCTTACTGTGGAATTGTTGAGGAATTGACCAGCTTTTCCTATGAAATGTAGCAACTCCTTTTCACTCCTGGCTTGGATGAATGTCTTGCTTTTGTGAAATGGCTTATTTGGAGCCAGAAAGAGAGAGGAACCACAGCAGCCACTCCTCATGACTCCCCTGCATTCACCTTACATATCCTCACCTTGCTACATCAGAAACAAAGGACAAGAATTCCCTTCCTGACTTACTGAATGCATAATTGCATTAACAGAAATAGAATCTGGGTCAAATTTTCATGTTCCTCTAACTTTATCCTCTCAATCAGTTAACATACACACACTGAGTTTACATCTGCACACTGAGTTTACATATGTACACTGAGTTTCTTCATTTATACAACTGAAGGAAAACCACAACTAGAAGGATGATTGAACTTCAACAATGATTTATTACAATATTGTGCTTTTGTGAGAAAATTATCCATTGCATTCATCATTTCTATCTCATCCATGGTGTCCATGCTGCTGTCCATTGTGCATTGTCACCTACACCAGTGATTTATTTTCCTAAGTGAAATTTTACAGTCCGAATACTGAGAGTAGCTACGGCTTTATAATGTAAAATTGGAATAAAGTAATTTATTTCTTTGAGTACAAATCCTACCATGTCCATCCTTTGACTCTATCTGACTCCACTGATTTTAAATTGTCATACCGTTCCAACACTAGATGAGGAGTTTTGTCAGCTAAATATTGAAAAGATGAATATCATGTAGAATTATATGAATGATACCATACAGAATGGGGCCATTTGGCCAATATTGTCCATGCCAACCCAAAGACATCCAGATGCCCTTTCTAATCCCATGGTCCTGCGCACACCCCATAGCCCTGCAGCTTACAGCATTTAAGCTGTACTTTTTAAAAGGGTTTAAGGTCTCTGCCTCCACCACCAACTCAGGTGGTGAATTCCAGGCACCCATCACTCTCTGCGTAAAAAGATCTTTCCTCACATCCCCTCTAATCCTTCTGCCACTTAGCTTGAAGATGGAGTCCTGTCTTGTGAGCTCTATATCTGTCAATTTTATGTGTCTCAATCATGTCACCCCTCCGTCTTCTCTGTTCCAAGGAAAACAATCACAACCTCTCCAATCTCTCCTCGTAACTATAATTATCCAGTCCTGGCAACATTCTAGTAAATTTTCTCTGCAGTCTTTCCAGAGCAGTTACTTTTTTCCTGTAATATAGTGACCAGAAATACTCACAATGCTCCAATAATAGGCTCACTGGTGTTTTATACATTTTCTTCATTATATCCCTACATTTTTATTCTATACATCTGCCAATGAAAGAGAACATTCCAGATGCCTTCTTTACAATCTTATCTACTTGTACAGCTACATTTAGGGACCAGTGCACTTACATGCCAAAGGCTCCCATTTCATCTCATTTATTGTGTATTTCCTTTTACAATTTGACCTCCCTAAATGCACTGACTTATGTACTTCATCTGCCACTTTCCTGCTCAATCCATCAATCCATATATATCATTTTGGTGCCTACAGCTGTGCTCTACACGATTCACTATATGGACAATCTTTATGTCATCTGTAAATTTCCCAATTGTGCCCTGAAAGCTTAGGTCCAAAATGTTAATGTATAAAACACCAAGTCTTGCCCAAAACCACTTGAAATAGCTTTCCATTCACAAGGGCAGCAATCAACCACTACCATATGTTTCTTGTTATTAAACCAACTTTGAATCCATTTCAATACATTACCCTGTATCCAAAAGGCTATTATGAGTATTTGTTATTTCCTCTCTGACCTCCTTCAACATTTAAGGGAACAATCTAGCCAGTCCTGACAACTTATCCATTTTTCAAAGATTCCAAATCCCCTAAATTTCCTCTCAGGTTCTGATTATTTTATTCAATATTTCCCATTGCTCCTCTTGGATTACAATATCCACATTCCCATATCCTCTGCATTTTCACACAAGTTAACTTCTACATCTCAGATAGATCTCATTTTCCATTAATTATCCTTTGCTGTTTATACACTGGTAAAAAAAACCTTTGGGTTTACTTTTGTCTTGTTTGTGAATATTTTTCATGTCCTTGCTTAGATTTTCTTATATCCTTTTTGACGTGTTTCTTGTACTTTCTATACTCCTCCAAGCTATCTGCAGTATTGATTTTTTTGTTTAATCTTCCCCTGTCCTTTTCTAGGCAATCATGGGGGTCTAGATTTGGCAGTAACTTTTTGAGGGTACATATCTGTTTGACTACTTTCTTTGAATTTTTTGGAAGTATATTTAATGAGGTACATAATGAAGAACCAATGAATATAGTCACACTCGTCACGATAAGAGTAACATGTCTACATGTGAGTTCAATGGTTTTTTTTCCTCATTTAACAGTTGATGCTTCATGTTATGATGTCCCTCCATTGGTTTGCCCCTTACATGCATTGTGCACATTTTTTATGTGAAAGATTTGTTGAATAGCTGTTATTTTTCAGCATCAAGACTTTGCTGATGTCCAGGAATAACTGAGGAAAAGAGAGTGGATTTTTTTTAACCTTATCTTCTCTGTTTAGGTTCTGAAGTTTAAGTACTGCATCCTTCTACATTGTACACTGACTTTTTTGATAGGTTTCTTGTCAAAAACTACCCACCACTCTACCTAAGCCCTAATTCAGAAGAAGAGATTTCAAGTCTGACCCTGAGCATTTGTCTTTTTTTTGTTATGCAGTTGTCCCATCTTTGGTTTCAGCTGTCTAGTTACTCTGTACTAACTTCTGGTAAAGTGTCACAATGTACTCATGAGCTATCCAAACAAGCTGACTTATAGAAAATCTGCTGGTGTCTAACCATATCACCAATTTCCCTGATTTTTCTTCAACTATGATGGTGTCATTTTCAACTAGAATTGTTTTTAATAGGTCGCTATCTAAGTTCCATGCTCATCAGAGCAATGCTTCTGTTTTGCATGAATTTTATACTGTCAGTCTCCAATAAATGCACAATAAGCAGATGCATTAAGTCTAATCTAAATATGTTTCCATTTGTCAATGGATGTAGTAGATTTTCTATTAGTATAAAAGGGAAATAATTAATCATTTAGATTTTGGGGGCAAGGATATTGTTACAGCTTACTCAATATATTCAGTAATTCATTGATAAACATTATGTGATTGGATGCTTGTTCAAATTTGTGAATGGAAAATGTGACAATATATCATGGAAAATAGTTGTCACATTTATCATTAAATTTGTTTGCACATACTTTAGTCATTAGGATTTGTTCTCATTGCTTTAGCACCAAATATCAGGAAATTCCTGAACAAGTTGTTTCAAAGCATATCTCGATATACACTCAACAAAAGTTGAAGAAGGAGCTGATTCATCCTGTATCACTGACTTAGCTCAGTACAATCAACATTATTGATGAACCATTTACCTGGCATTTAGCAATTACCTAAATAATATGATTCTATAAAGCATGTAGACATGCAGTTGCAGCGCCTTACAAACTGACAGCTGGATAATGGGATTAGATTATATAGCTCTTTTTGGTCAACATGGACACAATCAACTGAATAGCCTTCTGTGCTGTAAATCCTTCTTGTTTCCATTTGAGTCAGAAATAAACTGAGTTATTTTGTGCTAGGCATTTTTTTTCCAAAATGTAGCAGAATGAATAATACAAAATCATGTCACAATCTTACCGTTTCAAAATAATTTCGGGTTGTTTTTACACAAGCAGTTTTCAGGCAGGATGAATATGAGATAATCAAGCTTGTTGATCAAAACCAATCCCAACAAACATTCCTGTCTGTCCATTAAATATCATTTAAATTCTACCCTCTGTGTGTTCTGTTTCTTAGTCATCTTTCACTTCATGCCTATGCAGTTAACCACAAGCTGAAGTTGGGAGATGTCTGCTTTTCTGTGCAAAGCCCTGACCTACCACTGACAGGTCTTCTTATAAAATGTAATAAAATGATCTTGGCAAAGTTACCTCCTTGGTGCAAAACTAATCTGCATAACGTGATCGGTGTCACACACTGAAGCCTGAAAAATGTCTGAAGTGAGGAAACACGTGGGCTGTTGGGAAGAGGTCTTACTGTTAGATTAAACATTGACCCATCAAAACTTCTTGGGTAAAATAATCTCTTGATGCACCACTCCTTAGAAAAATAGAGGTAACTGACTAGGCCTACAGCTTATGATCAGATAAGGACAATTGCAAAGAGTCCTTCTGTGTAGTCTTTTTAATACCTCAAATGCAGTCCTTTGAGATATCCTGCTGTGCTTCTAATGGAGCTTCTCTTCCTTCAGAATACAGTGGCCTAGAAATTCCTTGCACTTTAAGAACTGAACTTACTTGAGGGCTTTGAAACAGAAAAGATCTAAACCAAGCTAAATGCAGAAATGCAAATAATCTGATTTTTTTTTAAAATCACTCACTAGATGTGGATGTCTGGACAGGCCAGTATTATTTCTTGAACCTTATGGCCCTTGAATAGGGGAATGAGCTAACTTATTGAAATATTGCAGTGCACTTTGTTGAGGTGAGGTGCAGAATGCTTATCGGGAAGGAGTTTTAGGATTTTGACCCAATGGCACTGAAGGAACAGTGATATAATTCCACGTCAGGGTGATGTTTGGTTTAGAAGTAGAACTTCAGATGCTTTCAGATGAGTGCCCCTTTAAACAGATCTCCAATAGCCATTTCTCACTTGTCTTGCACAGTAATATTGGGTAAGCAAGTATGTGTGCTATTCACTTTTTCCACCGTAAAAAGAATTGTATCCCATTGATATGATAGAAGTCTCTTTTAAATACACCAGTGAGGTCCTAAACCACATCGGACAGGCCTTTAGGAAGCTTTAATTAAGGCAATAAAGAGTGGATAGGATCGGGAGAGGGGCAGTGCGGTAAGAGCAAATATTCAAGGTCCTATGGTCCTGCTATCACCAAGAGGAGATAACTAAAATTAGCCATGTTTAAGGTTTTTATATAAAACAAATTTATTTCATTTTAATCAGAAAGAAATGTTCTTATGGACTCTGACCTATTTAAAGAACCGCTTGGCAAAAGAGCTAAATACCAACAAGAAACTTGGACAATGCCAAGTAATGCATTTATCCAAGTTCTCTCTCTTTATTTATTGCAGTCATAAACATCATAAATGGTGCAATGTACAAAAGACAGAAATTGTAAGCTAAATATAATGGGAATTATGATAATCATATAAAATATCTATCAGTACTCAAAAGTTATACCAATTTGATAGCTTGATGGCAGAGCTGTAGTTATGACTAATTTGGTACTAATCCAGATCCACACATTAACTAGCACATTATGGGCCACGTAATTATAACACCATATGGTAGTGAGGATCATTCTGTCAGTATGGCATTAATTCTGGCTCACGCTGAAGTAGCAAATGCTTTCCAAGTTATAGAAGCTCTGTCATAAATGTGACCTGCCACCCTTCCACTGAAAGAATCATTAGAATGTTTACCTTTAATATATTCCAGCAACAAGCATTTTTTTAAAAAGTATAAGCCATGATAATTTTTTTAAAAGTCTAGACTACTGAAGACTATGCCAGCTGCATATCAACTTCCTTCAAATTCTTGGCACTGTTACATGAAGGACCATAAAATCATAGAATGGTTATAGCACAGAAGTAGATTTGGCCTTTGCCAGCAATTTGCAACAGCAACTTAGTGAGTCCCACACCCCTGCCCTTTGCCCACAGTTCTGAATATTTTCCCTCTCTCTTCAGGTACTTGTCCAAATTTCATTCAAAAGCCCAAACTGTATCCGTCACGATAATCCTTCAGGCAGTGCATACCAGATCTGAACCATGTGTTGTATAAAAATGTTGTTTTCATACTACTGGCTTTTTTAAGCAACTAACTTAAATCAGTGTTCTCTGGTTCTAAAGCATTATGTAAATGGGTACAGTTTCTTGTTTTATTCGATCGTGTGATCTAAGTATTATTGGCAAGACCAGCACTTATCGCTCATTGCTTATTACCCTTAAAAAGGTGAAGGGAGCTACCTTCTTGAAAAGTTACAATCCATGTGCTAGAGATACATCAACAGTGCTGTTAGCAAGAAAATTCCATGATTTTAACTTGACTTGAGTGCAGGATGAAGATAGGGCTCCAAATCAAGGTGATGTGTGATTTAGAGGGAAACTTGCTTTGGAGTTAGAACTATAAAAAGATTACAGCACAGAAAGATGCCTGTCACAACTCAATGGAGTAGCAAAATCAAACCCACTCTTCCTGAAGTCATCACAAAAGTTCAAATTTATTTTAAATAATACATAAAAATCCACAATTTAATGGTCTTCCAGCCAAGTTGACAGAAAGCATGGACCAGTTTCCTGTTCTTAACAAAAACTTTATTTATCACAGGCAAATAGACTCCAGCTATAGACAGCATTGTCTCTAATTTTCTTACATGTTGCATGGGCTTCCAAAGCCCATGCGCAGCAGTGACTTCCCAAACTAGAAATCAAAGCTGTGCTCAGATTGTTGACACTGATCACCAATCATGGATCATTGGAGTGGCTGCACACACATGTATCATAGAGAGAATGTTGGCGACAGCTAAAATGTAATGAACTGTTGGCATAACTATGCTAATTAAAACTTTGATCCTCTTATAAACATCTCCTTACGTACACACACACTCTCTCTCTAAAAGCATTTCAGTGAGTGTTGTTCACAAGGGTTGTTCACATGATTCTTATGCTTCTTGAGCTGATCAGAAGTTTGCTTCTTAATCATCCTTCTCTGGATGTTTCCACAGGTTTCCAATATGTGGAAGGTGGTTAGTTCACTTATTGAAGAGTTACTGACTAAAAGTCATAGCTTACAGCAAAGGCTAACAGAAAGATAAATTGGCTTTCTTCAGGCTTAAAGTGGCTTTCTGCAGAGAACAGGAAGACATCCTGTGCAGGTGCAGGTCTGATAGCTTCTATCTTGTTCATAGCCCCATGCTTTTTAGTTACCTGAGAACCAATCACAGAATTGTGGGCAGGCAGATGACCTTTTGCAAAGTCACTAGCCCACAAACTAATCCGCAACTTGTTAGCAACTATTTGTACACAATCTTTCAGTTCCAGTTTGGCTTGAAATCACTAACATAACTCATAGTTGTGCAAACAGTGTTCACAATGAGTGCAAGGTTATTTGCTTCCAAACCAAACAGTAATTCTTGAAGTCATCAGGTCGAACTGATGTACAGCATGGAAACAGACCCTTCAGTCCAACTCATCTGTTGCTGACCAGAAAGCCCAATCTAATCTAGTCCCATTTGGCCCTTATTTCTATAAACCCTTCCTTTTCATATATCTATCCAAATGCCTTTTAAATGTTGTAATAGTTTCAGCCACCACCACTTCCTCTGGCAGCTCATTCCATACATGTACTACCCTCTGCATAAAAAATGTTAACACTTAGGTCCCTTTTAAATCTTTCCCCTCACGCCTTAAACCTATGCTCTCTAGTTTTGGACACGTCTATCCTGGGAAAAATACCTTGGCTCTTCACTCTATCTATGCCCCTCATGATTTTATAAACATCTGATGTCACCCCTCAGCTTCTGACACTCCAGGGAAAATAGCCCTAGCCTATTCAGCCTCTGCTCATAGCTCAAACCCTCCAACCCCAGCAACATCCTTGTAAATCTTTTCTGAACCCTTTCAAATTTAACAACGTCTTTCCTATGGCAGAGAGACCAGATTTGAATGTTGTATTCCAACATTCCAACATTACCAATGTCCTATACAGCAACAACATACATCCTAACTCCTATACCCAATGCACTGACCAATAAAAGCAAGCTTACCAAACACCTTCTGCACTACACTGTCTCCTGTGTTTCTATAAGGAACTATGAATGTGCACCCCAAGGTCTCTTTGTTCAGTAACATTCCCCGGGATCCTACCATTAAGTGTATGAGTCCTACCCTGATTTGCCTTTCCAAATTGGAAAACCTCCCATTTATCTAAATTAAACTCCATCTGCCACTCCTCAGCCCATCTGATTAAGATCCCACTGTACTCTGAGATAACCTTCTTCACTGTACCCTACACTATCAATTTTGGTGTCATCTGCAAACTTACTTTCCATACCTAGTATGATCACATTCAAAGCATTTACATAAATGACAAAAAACAGTGAACCCAGCACCAATCTTCGTAGCATACCATTGGTCATAAGCTACCAGTCCGAATAAAAATCATTCATCATCACCCTCCATCTTCTATCTTCTAACCAATTTTATCTCCAAATGGTGAGCTCTCCGTGGATTCCATATGCTCTAACCTTGCTAATTAGTCTCCCTGCAGAACCCTGTCAAAAGCCTTGCTGAGGTCCATATAGACAGCTGAAAATATGTTGCTGGAAAAGCGCAGCAGGTCAGGCAGCATCCAAGGAACAGGAGAATCGACGTTTCAGGCATAAGCCCTTCTTCAGCAACACATTTTCAGCTCTGATCCCCAGCATCTGCAGTCCTCACTTTCTCCTCCATATAGACAGCGTTCACTTCTCTGCCTTCATCAATCTTCTTTGTCACTTTTTCAAAAAAATTAATTAAGCTAGTGAGACACAATTTCCCATTCATAAAGCCATTTTGATAAACTCTAATCAGTCCTTGTCTTTCCACATACATGTAAATCTCATCCCTCAGGATCCCATCCAACCACTTAGCCATCACTGACATCTTGCTGACTAGTCATTTTTCCCTGGCTTTTCTTTCCCACCTTTCTTAAATAATGGCACCACATTAGCCTGTATCCAGTCTTCTGGTGCCTTACCCAAGGGTATACAATGATGATACAAAAACTTCAGCAAGGGGCCCAGCAATCACTTCCCTAGCTTCCCACAATGTTTTGGGATATACCTAATCAAGTCTTGAGGATTTATGTACCTTTATACATTTTAAGACATCCAGCACACCCTTCATCTGCAGTATAGACATTTTTTCAAGATATCACTATTTATTTTTTAAAGTTCGACGTGTAAGTTTGCTCGCTGAGCTGGAAGGTTCATTTTCAGACAATTTGACACCATACTAGGTAACGTCATTAGTGAGCCTCTGGTGAAGCACTGGTGTTATGACCCACTGTCTATTTATGTGTTTCAGTTTCCTTGGGTTGGTGATGTCATTTCCTGTTCTTTTTCTCAGAGGGTGGTAAATGTGGTCCAGTTTGTTGATAAAGTTCTGGTTAGAATGCCATGCTTCGAGGAATTCTTGTTTGTGTCTCTGTTTGGCTTGTCCTATGATGGACATCTATGAAGATGTCCTTTCTCATCTGTATGTAAGGATACTAGTCATAGTGGGTCATGTTTTTTGGGGGCTTGTCGATGGTCAGTTTTCTGCCTGCCTGTCCATTGACTTGAACCCCATTTACCACCCTCTGTGAAAAAGAGCAGGAAATGACATCACCACAGGAAATGACATCACCAATCCAAGGAAACCTAAACACAGAAATAGAAAGTTGGTCATAACACCAGTGCTTCACCAGAGGCTCACTGATGATGTTACCTCGTAAGGTGACAAAACATCTGAAAGTGAACCTTCCAGCTCAGCAAGAAAAGTAACATCCAGAACCTCAACCTGAGCTACAAATCTTCTCAAAACTCGTTAATTTTTTGAAATTCTCTATCTTTCATATCTTACTCCATAGAAAATAGTGACACAAACTACTTGTTTAATATCTCTTCAATTTTCTGAGGTTCCAGCATTAGACAGCCTCGTTGATCTTTTGGGGGCCGTATTCTCTCCCTCATTAACCTTTCATCCTTTATGTATTTATAGAATGTCTTTGCATTCTTCTTAACCCTATTTACCAAAGCTATCTCCTTTTGTGCCATCCCGATTTCCCTCTTGAGCATTCTCCTATCTTATACTTCTCCAATGATTCCCTCAATTCAGCTGTCTATACCTGACATATACCTTCTTTTTCTTGCCCATTGTCTCAATTTCCATAGTCATCCAGGATTCCCTACATTTACCAGCCCTGCCCTTCATACTAACAGGAGCATACTGCCTCTGGACTCCCATTATCTCATTTTTGAAGACATCCCACTTTCCAACCATCCCTTTACCTGTGACTAACCTCTTCCAATCAATCTTTGAAAGTTCTTGCCTAATACTATCAAAATTGGCCTTACTCCAATTTAGAACTTTTTTTTAAATCAGGCCTATCCTTTTCCATAACTAGGTTAAAACTAATGGAATTATGATCATTGGCCCCAAATTGTTCCCCCTAAGCCACTTACTCTGCCTTATTTCCCAAGAGAGGATCAAGTTTTCTCCTTCTCTAACAGGTACATCATACACCAAAGACAAAAATTTTCTTGTACACACTTTACAAATTCCTCTCTACCCAAGCCCTTAATACTATGGCAATCACAATCCACATTTGGTGAGTGAAAATCCTGTACCATTATCACTCTATTAATCTGAGAGATATCTGAGATCTGCTTACAAGTTTGCTTCTCAATTTCCCATTGACTACTGGGAGGCCGATAGTGCAATCCCAATAAGTTGATCATCCCCTTCTTATTTTTCGGTTCCACCCAAATAACTTCGCTGTACATACTCCCAGAATATCTTCCCATGTATATCTCTAATGCAATGTTATCTCTAACCAAAAATGCCACTCCCCCATCTCTCTTGCCTCCTTTTGTATCCTTCCAATAGCATCTATACCCTGGAACCTTAAGCTGCCAGACCTGTCCTTCCCTGAGCTACTTTTCTGTTATCGTTATGACATCCCAGCCTCATGTTCCCAACCATGCCCTGAGTTAATCTGTCTTACCTGTCAGGCCTCTTGCATTGAAATAAATGTAGTTTAATTTATCAGTCTTACCTCATTCTCTGCCTTGCTCTTGCTTGCCTTGACTATTTAATTGCTTCTTTTCTCAACATTACCAGCCTAAGTCATATCTTTTCTCACTATCTCTATTGGTAGATTGCACTATAGGCAATCTAGGTACAACCTGCCTGTCTTATACAGGTCCCTTCTACCGCAGAAGAGATTCCAATGATCAAAAAATGCAAATCCCTGCCCAGTTCTTCAGCCATGCATTCAACTGCTCTAACCACTTATTCCTACTTTCACTAGCATGTGGCAACATGAGTAATCAAGATATTACTACCTTCAAGGACATACTTTTTAACCACCTGTCTAATTTCCGATATTGTCTCTTCAACAATTCATCCCTTTCTCTTAAGACCATAAGACATAGGAGCAGAAATTAGGCCATTCAGCCCATTGAGTCTGCCCTGCCATTCAATCATGGCTGATCAGTTTCTTCCACACTGGACAGGAAGAACACATCACTATACTAAAAGCCATCTCTGCACCTTAAACAATCTACAGACCCAGAAAATAGTACAGTCTTTCTGTCCTTAAACACTGCTCTAGATAACTTAATATCTATGTTTATATTTTAAAAATATAATCAAGACTTAGATCTCAGTAAAACATAAAAAACCTCACTCTACTCACTTTTATTGATATAAATCTTAAAAATTAAGTTGCTTGTTTTAAAACAGTTCTTTTCTCATTTCAATCAACAATTTAAACAATTCAAAGCTAAAAAGAGATGGTCTTTATAGGCCATTTAGCCCATCATGACTGCTCTTTTTGAATAAATTGGTCATCCATTCAAATTCCACTTTGAAGCATTTGATAACTGTTATAATATAACAGTTCAACTGCAGATTCAAGTTCCTACAAAGTAAGTTGAGGGTTTCTGCCTCAACCCCCAAATGGGGCAGTGAATTCTAGATGCCCACCAGTCTCTAGGTGAAAAACCTTTTCTGTATGACTTCTCTAATCCTCTACCAATAACCTTAAATTTGTGCTCTCTGATAATTGATTTCTCTACTCAGGCCACAGGTGTTCCCTGTCTACTCTATCCCAGCCTTTGTACATCTTGATTAAGACACCCTTAGTCTTCCCTATTCAAAGGAAAAATCCTGATACTATCCAATCTATCTTTCCACCAATAATTTCCAAGCTCTGATAACATTTTTTTTAAATCACCCCTGTATTGTCTCTAGAGCAATTATGTCCTTCGTGTAATGTAATGAAAGAAAATTCCAGCTGCGAATGAACTAGTACCTTATGTAGTCCAGCATTGTATCCCTCATCCAGTGAAGGAGAGCATCCCATATGACCATAAGACCATAAAATGTAAGAGGTAAAAACAATGACTGCAGATGCTGGAAACCAGAGTCTAGATTAGAGTGGTGCTGGAAAAGCACAGCAGTTCTCAGGCAGCATCCGAGGACCAGTAAAATCGACATTTCGGGCAAAAGCCCTTCATCAGGAATGGATTAGATCATTCAGCCCATTGAGTTTGCCCTGCCATTCAATGAGATTATGTCTGATCTGATAATCCTCAATTCCATTTTCCTGTCTTTTCCCCATTATATTTTATTATTTTATAGATTAAAACTGTTTAGCTCAGCCTTAAATATACATAATAACCCAGCCTCTACAACCCTATGTGATAAAGAATTCCACAAAATCACTATTCTCTCAGAAGAAATTCCTTCTCGTCTCCATCAAGATGATCCCTTACTCTGAGATTATGACCAACATTTCCGCATGTACCCCATGAAGTCTCGTAAGAATTGTATATGTTTCAATAAGGTATTAAAGGTATTAACCTTCAGTGACTTTCAGACCTAATCTACTGATCTCACCTCATCAGAAAAATCCCTCCATTCCCAGGATCAACCCAACAAACCCTCTCTGGATGCCTCCAATGCTACCTTATCTTTCCTTAGATAAGAGAATCAAAACTGTTTACAGTATTCTAAGTGTGGCTTAATTAATGCCTTATTAAGGCTTCCATATTTTTATACTGAATTCCATTTGAAAGAAAAGCCAACATTCCATTCATGTTCCCTATTACCTCCTGAACCAATATGCTAGCTTTTTGTGATTCAGAGATGAGAAACCCCAAACCCTCTTTGCTGGAGCTTGCTGCAGTCTTCCTTCATTTAAAAAACATTCAGCTTCTCTATTCTTCCTGCCAAAATGTATATTCTCACATTTTCCCATATTATATTCCATCTGCCAAGTCCTTTGCCTCCTCACTTAATCTATCTACATCCCTCTGATGACTCTTTGTGTCATCCTTGCTACTTACCTTCTTACAAATTGATGTGTCCTTCACAAACTTGGCAATAATACATTCACTTTCTTCATCCAAGTCATTAATATTTATCATAAGGAATTGTGGCTCTATCACTGATCACTGTGGCATTCCACTAGCTACAGGTTGCCAATGTAAAATGCTCTCTTTACCCCAACTCTCTATGTTCTATTAGTTAAAAAGTCCACTATTCATACGAGTATACTACATGGAACAACATGGATCTTACCTTATTAAGTAGCTTAACATGCAATGTCTTATGGAATATGTCTTCTTTGCACCTTATCAATATACACTTTTAGTTCGCTTACATCCTCTATCCATTCCCCCACCACATCTCCCCCCTCAACCCCAATTAACTCCTGTAACATTCCTAAGTGT
>NC_057721.1:33746680-33760572 GCF_004010195.1 Chiloscyllium plagiosum
ATTCTCACATTTTCCCATATTATATTCCATCTGCCAAGTCCTTTACCTCCTCACTTAATCTATCTACATCCCTCTGATGACTCTGTGTCATCCTTGCTACTTACCTTCTTACAAATTGATGTGTCCTTCACAAACTTGGCAATAATACGTTCACTTTCTTCATCCAAGTCATTAATATTTATCATAAGGAATTGTGGCTCTAGCACTGATCACTGTGGCATTCCACTAGCTACAGGTTGCCAATGTAAAATGCTCTCTTTACCCCAACTCTCTATGTTCTATTAGTTAAAAAGTCCACTATTCATACGAGTATACTACCACCAACAACATGGATCTTACTTTATTAAGTAGCTTAACATGCAATGTCTTATGGAATATGTCTTCTTTGCACCTTATCAATATACACTTTTAGTTCGCTTACATCCTCTATCCATTCCCCCACCACATCTCCCCCCTCAACCCCAATTAACTCCTGTAACATTCCTAAGTGTCTGTTGCCTTTGACCTACTAAGCTGTAGAAGTTGCAGGCTTCTTTGTCCTATATAGTGATGAAGCTGCACTCACCCAGACTACTATAGAGTTCTCCATCACATTGCTGACTTGTGTCTTGGAGATGGCAGATAGGCTTTGCTGATTCAGAAGGTGGACTATTTGCCACAGAATTCCCAGCCTCTGATCTGCTACTGTAGGTATAGCACTTATGAAGTAGATCCAGTTCAGTTTCTGATCAATGGTAACCTCAAGGATATTTGCAGTGGTGATTCAGCAATGTTAATGCCATTGAATGTAAAGGGGAGGAGATTAGATTTTCTCTTGTCGGAGATGGCAAGGCACTTGCGGCACAAATATCATTGCCTTATGTCATGGACAAATGGGAGTGAGCTTGAATTGTGATTGTTTTTCCCTTTAGAAGCCCAAGACAGTGAAGTTTTGATTGATTAATCCTTTGGATGTAAGTTTGCTCACTGAGCTGGAAGGTTCATTTTCAGATGTTTTGTTACCATACTAGGTCACATCATCAGTAAGCCTCTGGTGAAGAATTGGTGTTCGTGATCCGCTTTCTATTTATGTATTTAGGTTTCCTTGGGTTAGTGATATCATTTCCTGTGGTGATGTCATTTTCTATGGTGATGTCAGCTCCTGTTCTTTTTCTCAGAGGGTGATTAATCCTTTCCATTTTTACTTTTGTCCTTTCCTGATGAAGGTTAAAGGGTATTCCCAAATCCAGATTTTCAGATTCTAATTTTGACCTATCCCCACACTGAAAACCTTTAAGATGAAATTAAAGATAAGACTGTTAAAAAGAAAAACATTCAGCATATGGCAAGTTGTTTATCTACTCTGTGCACATTCAGGAGCATTCAAGACATTAAGAAAGGTAAGATAGGAGAGGAAATACTTTGAGTTATAAGCTTTGGTAAACCCAGAGGTATTAATAACCAGTTTCTTCAGGATTCAGTGGAGGTTCCTTCTTTCAAGAGAAGTATAAGCTTCTTTCCAGGCAACAACTTGGAGACTGTGACAGAGGCTGCAAGGCAGGCTGCCATCTCAGTGTGGAGTCCTGCTTTCTCTCTGGAGTCAAACATCCACTCACTTAGAATCCCAAAATTGTATACTTAACAACCTAGAATTCAGTCATGTGATGAAGACAGGCATTTTGGGTGCATATGGACCAACTCAGTAGGCTAATTTAACATCATTAAACTAACAGTGCAACTATCCCTCCCCCATTCGGGCTTTCATTGTAAGGTGATAAGGTAACTGGAAAAACATTAAAGTTTGCTTTCGCACAATGGGTTATGATGTTCTTCCAAAGCTGCCCAAAGCTGGCTAGAAGCAGATGACTCATCGGCAGCCTCTTTGTGTCAGATATAAGTGGAATATCTTCATTCAGAAGCTCTTGGAAATGCGATTGTGTGCTTAGCCTTGGCCATTTTATAAGTTCTCAAGGTTGTCTTTCTTTAAAAGAAATAGAATTTAAACTCAAAAATATAGAAGAGGATACAACTTCCTTTTGAAGTTCTCTTCATGCTCTCTGACCATAGCACTGAATAGTATCTAGGTTATGTATGCAGGCACAGGCTGCTGCATTATCTGAAAAATTGTGAATGTGTAATCTGTGGGCCATCATCAGTGAATATTACCTCTTATCATCTGTGAAAGGCAGAGCATTAAGGAAGCTTTGGAAGATGTTTGGCTAAGGCTATTACTTTGAGGAACTTCCACAGCAACATCCTGAGGGTGAACGTGACTGAATCCAATGAATATAAGCCCTTTCCTTTGTACTTGGTAAAGCTCCAAAAAGTGAAGAATTGTTCCCAGATTCAGGCTGACTTCAGACTTGCTCTCTAATTCCTCTGCCTATACCCATCAAGATTTGAAAAATTTTAAACAAATCTCCACTGAAAGTTATCTTTTCTAAGGTGAATAACATAAGCTTCTCCAAAATATCCATGTTACTGAAATTCCTCAAGCCTAGAACCATTCTTATCACTCCTTGATGCACCCTCTTGAAAGCCAAAACATTCTTCTTAATGCTCTGTGCCCAGAAGTGGACATAATAACCCAATTCAGGACAATCCAGAATTTCATAAAGTATTTTCATAACTTGCTTTCATTTGGATTCTGTGGGCTGAATTTTCCAAGTTTTTTTGGCAAAGCATTTTTTTTTAGGTGAGTTTCATGACAACCAGTTCACCATGGCCCACATCAACATTTCTTACCCAATCATTCGCTCTTTATCTCATTTATTATGCAAATGCACTTCTTTGACATATGTTTTATGGAATTGTGGTCAGGAGAGGCAGAAGAACTCACTGCTTCCAGGACTTTGTGATGTTCAAACTGCTGGCACCTTATTTAAATGCCACCTACTTCATGGCCTGCAAAGCAAGAACCGCCCTTCACATTCTGGTACTCCCCCGGATCGTGTACACATTGGAAATCATACCCCACTG
The DNA here is from genome assembly GCF_004010195.1 of Chiloscyllium plagiosum. Taxonomy (NCBI): domain Eukaryota; kingdom Metazoa; phylum Chordata; class Chondrichthyes; order Orectolobiformes; family Hemiscylliidae; genus Chiloscyllium; species Chiloscyllium plagiosum. Next base: position 33,749,639 of record NC_057721.1, read on the forward strand.
AACCCAGAAGTTGAGGACTTTATAATGCTTGCAACATTTCCCAATTTACCTATCTTTGTCTGTGTTGACAGAAAGTCAAGACCAGATTTCTGTTTAACCAAATTTGTTATGTATTATAAATAAATAGATTCTAGCTACAGGTAAATAATTATGTTGACATATAATGTTACTAGTTAAAACCATATCTCCCTTATAAAACTCCCCTGACATACAGATGCAGATGACACAAAAACAAACTCATATTACAGCTGCAGGGAAAGACTGGAAAGACTGTTCCATAGTCCCTGTACATAGGCTTCGCTGAGAAGATCCTGTTGGCTTACCAGGAATTGCTGCCCCTTGATCTCTAATCTACAGGAGGCACAGAGTGACTGGTTCATAGCGTGTTAAGTCTCTGATTCATAGGTTAAAGGCTATGGCCGACAGACACTGGTGAGGGTAAGTAAACTGGCTCTCTTTAGGTTTTCAGTTCAGAAAGAGAGACGCCGTCTCAATTTCTAAAGAACTGAAGGCTTTTGATTATCTTGTTCATACTCATTAGCTGTTCACTTCCCGGAAACCAGTCACATAGTTGTTGGCAAGTAGAAGGCCTTTATCATCGACAACAAGTTATCACATATCAAATTGCTACATGTTGCTGGCTGAATCTAATTCTTTCCAATGCCCCTGGTGCCAGTTCATCTGCAATTAAACTCCCCCCACTGGTTGAACAAGCAACAGTGTAAATAGCATTTACAATAAATGATGGTAGCTTTGTTTTTCAAAAGTGCTGCAATCCCTTCAACAATGTTTAGTTTCTCAATCAGTCCTTTTCCCATTTCAGTCCACAAGTTAAAATAAAAACAAGCCTCCAACCTTAACGTGAAACACAATTTCAAAAACGCATTTTATGACAAAATAGACAAAAAACAAAACACAAGGCTTACAACCATTCATTCTTCCTCACCCATTGTACAATCTTAGATAATTGAGCATTTCTTAAGCCTTTAACCTTTTTGAAAATTTTACACTTGAATCAATAATGTGCAATTACATTATCTTTTCCAGTGATGTAAATAATCTTGACATTACAAGGTTGAAACAAAAGACTCCATCAGAATAGTCTCGCATTTCAAGTTGTAAATTTTCAATGAAGACCAGTGATAAATTAGTGTTTCCTTGTTACTATGTCAGACACAGAGTTCAAAGTGTGAAGAGCAAATAATAATCTCAAAATCTCATTTCCAAAGTACAGTATTACTTCTGATGCTTGTCTAGTTTGTTCAGATATTACGCCACTGATTTCTCTATTCCTGATTCATCATCCTACAACAAAACTACACCTACTCCAAGTCATTAGAATCAATTTCCATTCTGAACGCATTGGAAAAATCAGTGGTGACCTACTCCAGTTTGTTTATTAGGTTTGCCTTCACCTTCTCAAATATTGCCTGGCATTCTGTTGTCCACACCACTGTTGCTTGTTTATTTAATAAATTCATTTAAAGGTATAAATTGTACTGATGTTATGCACAAATTTCCAGTAAATCCCATACATTTCTTAAAATGTCATAGTTTCTCATTTAACTTTAGCAACAGAGAATTCACATTAGAGCCTTCACTTTTGCTGTCCTTGGCACCATTTGTCCTTGTCCTACAACATGTCCGAGGTAAGTTGTTTCTGCCTTCACAAATTTGCTTTTGGCTAAATTTATTACTAAACGAGCCAACTGTAATCGCTTAAAGAGATCTTCTACTGGTCTCATGTGCTCTTCCCATGTGTTACTATATTCCACAACATCAATTGAATAAACTATACAATTGGAAGGAGAAAGTGAGAACTGCAGATGCTGGAGATCAGATCTGAAAATGTGTTGCTGGAAAAGCGCAACAGGTCAGGCAGCTGGTGCTAAGTTCGAGGGTTGGGACTGAGACAAGGTGGGGGGAGGGGAAATGAGGAAACTGGAGAATTCTGAGTTCATCCCTTGTGGTTGGAGGGTTCCTAGGCGGAAGATGAGGCGCTCTTCCTCCAGCCGTCGTGTTGCTATGGTCTGGCAATGGAGGAGTCCAACGACCTGCATGACCTGCATACAATTGGAAACCTCAGATATGACTTGATTCATAAGCCTCTAGAAAGTAGTGGGAGCATTCTTTAACCAAATGGTTAACTCAACTCAACTTAACTCATTTGGTGAAACAATAGTGGATATTTATTTAGCCCTTGACATTAATGGTACTTGCTAAAACTTCTTCAAGAGATACAAATATACAATCAAGGAACAAGAGTAGGCTACTTGACCCTTCAAATCTGCTCTGCCATTCAATACTATCATAGATGATCTAACTTTAACCCCAACTCTACATTCCTGCATATCCCTGACAATTTTTCATCCCTTTGGTAATCTAAAACCTCTGCCTTAAAGATATTTAAAGATCCAGCATTCACTGCCTTTTGAGCAGGGAAATTCCAAAGACTCATAATGCTCTCGGAGAAAAAAAATGTTTCTTTCTCTCAGTTTTAAACGAGCTCCCCCTTATTTGTCAACAATGACTCCTGGTTCTAAATTCTCCCATAAAAGGAACCTTCTTTTGACATCCACCTGGTCAAGCCCTCAGGGTCTTATATGTTTCTATCTTAAAAACGATGAGGCACTACCTATGATATCAATAAAGATTTGTAACTGTTAAATCAGGATAAAATCTATATTCCTGGCCACAATCACCCCTGTCTATAATCTCTGCACAATCTGGTCCACCCATCCAGTTCAGGAATGAACACAACTGATGAATTCCAGCTGCTTCAGGCAAGTGGCTTTCCAGTATGGATTAAATTTTGTTTTCATCGGAACTTGTTTTCTTCTCGCTGGGCTAAACTGATAAGGATATTGTTTTATTAGTTCTGACTTGCTAATATCCACAACATGCCTAGCTAATGTGTTGCATCCATGTGTATCTCTAAAGATTACTTTATAGTTTCTAATTAGTCTTAAAAGTTCCTCCCATTGTATTTTCTCTAAAGTGAGAGCACGGTGTCTAACCATCACAATACCTCTGTATATACTTATCGAACTGCAGGAGGTTCACTTTGAGTACTGTCCACCTCTCCTTCTAACTCATTATTATTGTCACTGCCACCTTCTACTCATCTTATGAACTGACACACTTGTCGCTCCTCATCCTTTTCCCCACAATGATGCAATTTCAATAATTTTATGTGACAAAATTGATGACTTTTTCTACTAACAAATGTTTTTATGTCACTTTAACAAACCCTCCTAATTATTTTGTTGGAACTAGTGAAATTTCATTTTCAGAGGTTCACTTTGTAAAGTGAACAATATACTTTGTCTCTTGACTGTAACATTCTAAATGCTCAATGTTTATCTGCATTTCTTACATTTTCACTTGTGAAATTTTCAATGCTCTTCTGCTACCTTCCATGCTCATGAGTCTTTCTAGGAATATGGGCATATATAATCCAACATGAAGAACTCAACTTCATAGTTCAAGAACATATCCTTCACTGATTTTAATTCATTTATAATTTCATGACCATAAATCAATCCAAATGGACAAAACCCTAATAAAGTCATTTCGGGAATCTCCAGTCGTATACAATAAGAAATCAAATCCTTTGTTCTGATCCTGTGGCTATTCAATGCAGAATGCCTTCATCATGGTTTTGAAAATCTGATAATATCTCTAAAGTTTGCATCGTTTGTGCATGGTATGCACAGGTCTAAGCGACTGACGTCAGATGAGGCTTTGGAAGAATATCAGGAATGTATGACCAATCTGAAACAAGGAATTAAGAGGGCTAAAAGAGGTCACGAGATATTCTTAGTGAGCAGGGTTAAGGAAAACCCCAAAGCCATTTATTCATACATAAGGAGCAAGAGAGTAACAAAGGAAAGGGTTGGCCCATTCATGGACAAAGGAGGAAAGAGAAACTGGGTGAGATTCTTAATGAGTACTTTGTGTTGGTATTCACTGAGGAGAGGCACATGGTGGATGTTAACATTAGGGATAGATCTTTGTTTTCTCTAGGTCAACAAGTTTCTGGTATTGAGACATGCTCTAATGCAATGAAGGGTACATCGGTTCCAAGACATCGCTTGTGTTAGGGGACTCTTTAGTTCAAGGTACAGACAGACATTTCTGTGGCCAGCAATGAAAAATCAGAATGGTGTGTTGCTTCCCTGGTGCCAGGATTAAGGATGTCTCAGAGAGGGTGCAAAATGTCCTCAAGAGGGAGACGGGCCAGCAAGAGGTCAGTGTACACATTGGGACTAACGACAGAGGAAGGGAAAAGGTTGAGATTCTGAGGGAAGATTACAGAGAGTTAGGCAGGAATTTAAAAAGGAGGTCTTCGAGAGTACTAATATCTGGATTACGCCCAGTGCTACGAGCTAGTGAGGGCAGGAATAGGAGGATAGAGCAAATGAATGCATGACTGAGGAGCTGGTGTATGGGAGAAGGGTCCACATTTTTGGATCATTGAAATCTCTTTTGGGGTAGAAGTGACCCGTACAAGAAGGACAGATTGCACCTAAATTGAAAGGGGACGAATATACTGGCAGGGAGACTTGCGAGAGCTGCTCAGGAGGATTTAAACTAGTATGGTTGCGGCGGGGTGGGGGAGGGGGGTTGTTGAGTGGTGGGACAGGGAGATAGTGCGGAAACAGATCAATCCGAGACTGGTACAGTTTAGAACAAAGGCGAGTCAAACTGTCAGGGCAGGCAGAGACAAAGCAGAGAACAAGGTCGGACTAATAACTTAAACTGCATTTATTTCAATGCAAGAGGCCTAACAGGGAAGGCAGATAAACTCAGGGCATAGTTAGGAACATGGGACTGGGATATCATAGCAATTACTGAAACATGGCTTAGGGATGGACAGGACTGGCAGCTTAATGTTCCAGGATACAAATGCTACAGGAAGGACAGAAAGGGAGGCAAGAGAGGAGGGGGAGTGGCATTTTTGATGAGGGATAGCATTACGGAGGTTAGGCTCACTGGTCTATAGTTCCCTGGCTTGTCCTTACCACCTTTCTAAGCAGTGGCTTTTCCCCGAAATATATCCAGGGACGTTATTTGGGTTGAACTGATAAATAAGGAAGGGGTGATCACCTTATTGGGATTGTATTATAGACCCCTAATATTCAGAGGGAAATTGAGAAAACAATTTGTAAGCAGATCTCAGTTATCTGTAGAAATAATAGGGTGGTTATAGTATAGGATTTTAACTTTCCAAACATAGACTGGGACTGCCGTCGTGTTAAAGGTTTAGATGGAGGGGAATTTGTTAAGTGCGTACAAGAAAATTTTCTGATTAAGTATGTGGATGTACCTACTAGAGAAGTTGCAAAACTTGACCTACTCTTGGGAAATAAGGCAGGGCAGGTGACTGAGGTGTCAGTGAGGGAGCACTTTGGAGCCAGCGACCATAATTGTACTAGTTTTAAAATAATGATGGAAAAGAATAGACCAGATATAAAAGTTGAAGTTCTAAATTGAAGAAAGGCTAATTTTGATGGTATTAGGCAAGAACTTTCAAAAGCTGATTGGGGGCAGATGTTCATAGGTAAATGGACGGCTGGAAAATGGGAAGCCTTCAGAAATGAGATAATGAGAGTTCAGAGAAAGTATATTCTTGTATAGGGAATGCTGGATGACTAAAGAAGTTGAGGGTTTGCTTTAGAAAAAGAAGGAAACATATATCAGGTATAGACAGGATAGATTGAGTAAATCCTAAAAAGAGCATAAAGGCCGTAGGAGTATACTTAAGAGAGAAATCAAGAGGGCAAAAAGGGGACCTGAGATAGCTTTGGAAAATACAGTTAAAGAGAATCCAAAGGGTTTTTACAAATACATTAAGGACAAAAGGGCAACTAGGGATAGAATAGGGCCCCTCAAAGATCAGCAAGGCATCCTTTGTGTGGAGCCACAAAAAATGGGGGAGATACTAAACGAGTATTTCGCATCAGTATTTACTGCGGAAAAGGACATGGAAGTTGTAGAATGTAGGGAAATAGAGGGTGACATCTTGTAAAATGTCAATATTACAGATGAGGAAGTGCTAGATGTCTTGAAATACATAAAGGTGGATTAATCCCCAGGACTGATGAGGTGTACCCTAGAACTCTGTGGGAAGCTAGAGAAGTGATTGCTGGGCTCCTTGCTGAGATATTTGTATCATCGATAGTCACAGGGAGGTGTCGGAAGACTGGAGGTTGGCTAACGTGGTGCCATTGTTTAAGAAAAGTGGTAAGGACAAGCCAAGGAACTATAGACCAGTGACCCTGATGTCGGTGGTGGGCAAGTTGTTGGATGGAATCCTGAGGGACATGATGTACAAGTATTTGGAAAGGCAAGGACTGATTAGGGAGAGTCAACATGGCTTTGTGCGTGGAAAATCATGTCTCACAAACTTGATTGAGTTTTTTGAGCAAGTAACAAAGAGGATTGATGAGGGCAGAGTGGTAGATGTGATCTATATGGACTTTAATAAGACGTTCGATAAGGTTCCCCATGGGAGATTGGTTAGCAAGGTTAGATCTCATGGAATACAGAGAGAACTAGCCATTTGGATACAGAACTGGCTCAAAGTTGGAAGACAAAAGTTGGTAGTGGAGAGTTGTTTTTCAGACTGGAGGCCTGTGACCAATGGAGTGCCACAAGGGTCGGTGCTGGGTCCACTACTTTTCATCACTGATATACATGATTTGGATGTGAGCATAAGAGGTACAGTTAGTAAGTTTGCAGATTGACACCAAAATTGGAGGTCTAGTGGACAGCGAAGAAGGTTACCTCAGATTACAAGGGGATCTTGACCAGATGGGCCAATGAGCTGAGAAGTGGCAGATGAAGTTTAATTTAGATAAATGTGTGGTGCTGCATTTTGGGAAAACAAATCTTTGCAGAACTTAAACACTTGATGATAGAGTCCTCGAGTGTGTTGCTGAACAAAGAGACCTTGAAGTGCAGGTTCATAGCTCCTTGAAAGTGGAGTTGCAGGTAGATAGGATAGTGAAGAAGGCGGTTGATATGCTTTCCTTTATTGGTCAGAGTATTGAGTACAGGAGTTGGGAGGTCATGTTGCGGCTGTACAGGACATTGGTCAGGCCACTGTTGGAATATTGTGTGCAATTCTGGTCTCCTTTCTATCATAAAGATGTTGTGAAACTTGAAAGGGTTCAGAAAAGATCTACAAGGATGTTGCCAGAGTTGGAGGACTTGAGCTGGAGTGAGAGGGTGAATAGGCTCGAGCTGTTTTCCCTGGAGCGTCGGAGGCTGAGGGGTGACCTTATAGTGGTTTACAAAATTATGAGGGGCATGGATAGGATAAATAGACAAAGTCTTTTCCCTGGGGTGGTGGAGTCCAGAACTAGAGGGCATAGGTTTAGGTTGAGAGGGGAAAGATATAAAAGAGACCTAAGGGGCAAATATTTCACGCAGAGAGTGGTACATGTATGGAATGAGCTGCTAGAGGAAGTGGTGGAGGCTGGTACAATTGCAACATTTAAAAGGCATCTGGATGGATATATGAATAGGAAGGGTTTGGAGGGATATGGGCCAGGTGCTGGCAGGTGGGACTGGATTGGGTTGGGATATCTAGTCGGCATGGACGGGTTGGACTGAAGAGTCTGTTTCCATGCTGTACATCTCTATGACTCTACGACTCTAAATAAGCATAAGAAGGGAAGAAGTGTTGTGTGCTGAAAATGTGTTGCTGGAAAAGCGCAGCAGGTCAGGCAGCATCCAAGGAACAGGAGAATCGGCATAAGCGGCATAAGCCCCTCTCCAGGGCTTATGCCCGAAACGTCGATTCTCCTGTTCCTTGGATGCTGCCTGACCTGCTGCGCTTTTCCAGCAACACATTTTCAGCTCTGATCTCCAGCATCTACAGTCCTCACTTTCTCCTCGAAGAAGTGTTGTGTATTCTAAAAAGGACTTAGGTGAACAAGTCCCCAGGACCGGATGAGATCTGTCCTTGGTTACTGAGCTAAGTGAGAGAGGTAATAGCTGGGGCTTTAACAGATATCTTTGCAGCATTCTTGAAAACAGGGGAGGTCACAGAGGACTGGAGAATTGCTAATATCCCCTTGTTTAAGAAGGGTAACAGGGATAATCCAGGTAATTACAGACCTGTGAGCCTGACATCAGTGGTTGGGAAGCTACTGGAGGAGATACTAAGGGATAGGATGTATGCCCATGTGGAAGAAAATGGGTTTATTTGTGATCGGCAGCATGGTTTTGTGCAGGGAAGGTCATGTCTTACAAACTTAATAGAATTCCTTGAAGAGTTGACCAAGTTGATTGATGAGTGAAGGGATGTAGATGTCATATTAATGGATTTTAGTAAGGTGTTTGATAAGATTCTCCATGGTAGGCTGATGAAGAAGGTGAAGTCGCATGGGGTGGATGGAGATCAGGAGCAACACGAGACAGAGTGGTAGTGAAAGGGAGCTTCTCAAAATGGAGACCTGTGACCAGTGGGGTCCCACTGGGATCCATACTGGGACTACTGTTGTTTGTGATATACATAAATGATTTGGAGAAAGGTGTAGGCTCCCTCATTTACAAGTTTGTCGATGACACTAAGCTTGGTGGAGTAGCAGATAGTGTAGGGAACTGTCAAAGAATACAGCAGAATATAGATAGAGTTGGGCAGAGAAATGGCAGATGGAGTTCAATCCAGACAAATGCGAGGTGATTCATTTTTGAAGATGCAATTCCAGAGCGAGCTAAACAGTAAATGGAAACGTCCTAGGGAACATTGATGTACAGAGAGATCTGGGTGTTCAGGTCCATTGTTTCCTGAAGGTGGCAATGCAGGTCAGTAGACTGGTCAAGAAGGCATACGGCATGCGTTCCTTCATCGGACAGGGTAGTGAGTACAAAAATTGGCAGGTCAAGTTATTGTTGGCCATATTTGCGTACAGTTCTGATCACCATATTACCAAAAGGATATGGATGCTTTGGAGATGGTGCAGAGGAGGTCCACTAGAATGTTGCCTGGTATGGATGGTGCTAGCTATGAGGTGAGGTTGAGTAGATTAAGATTATTTCCACTGGATTGAAGGAGGTTGAGGGGGGACCTGATTGAGGCCTACAAAATCATGAGAGATATAGACATGATGGATAACAAGAAACTTTTTCCCTGAGTGGAGGTCCCAATTACTAGGGGTCACAAGTTCAAAGTGAGAGGGGAAAAGTTTAGGGGAGATAAAAGTGGAAAGTTCTTTATGCAGAGGGTGGTGGGTACCTGGAACACATAGCCAGCAGAGGTGGTAGGGAACGATAATGTCATGTAAGATGTATCTAGGCAGATACACGGATGGGTAGGGAGCAAAGGTATACAGATCCTTGGAAAGTATTTGACAGATTTAGATAGAGGATAAGGATCGCGCAGACTTAGAAGGCCGATGAGCCTGTTCCTGCGCTGTAATGTTCTTTGTTTTCTTTGTTCTTTATGCAGTTTATTTCAATTATTTTATACCCAAAATGCTAATGATCTCCTGGAAAAGTTTAGACATAAAGTTAGAACCCTTATCAAATTGTATCCCAGTTGGTTATTCATAAAAAAAATTTTAAGACAGAATTAACCTTTCCATTACTACCCTGGCTGAAATTGTCCATAAAGGAATGGCTTCTGGGAATCATGCTGACATATCTGTAATGGTAAAGATATAGTGATGTTCTGCTTTTGTTTTTTGGTAATAGTCCTACCTAACCTGTTAACCCTGAAATAAGTAGTTCTTCAAAAACTAGTATAGGTATTGATGCTAATAGTTTAATTACATGTTGAGATTTTCTTACTGCCTAACAAGTCCAATACGTTTCTTGAAACTATACTATGTTTTTTGAAATTTTATCTGTATAAAATACCTCTTCATTGATGCAATTGCTCGACTCACCACAGATGACATAAAAACATCCAAAAATTATCCCCAGGTATAAACTGATTTCATCCACAGTTAATATTTTAACTAACAAAAACAGAAATTGCTGAGAAAACTCAGCAGTTCTGGCAGCATGTGTGGAAAGAAAGTAGAATTAATGTTCGGGTCTGGTGCCTTTCTTCAGAATGGAAGTGTACCTGAAACGTTGATACTACTCTCTCTCCACAGCAGCAGCCAGACCTGCTGAGTTTTTCCAGAAATTTCTGTTTTTGTTTATGATTTCCAGTATATGTGGTTCTTTGGTTTTTTTTTCATTTGATCTTTTAACTACTCCAACCATCACTAAGCCAGATAAAGAATCATAATCCAATTGGACTTTGTACAGTGGAACAGGAACAAACTTTCCACTTATTCCATTTACTAATACGTTGGCTCTTGTTGAACTTCCTGGAGGGAAAACCATTCAAATCCTTCTCCAGCAAAAGAGTGAGTTCGGTGTGACATTCTTGTAGTGCAGTGCCATCCAGTAACATGTCAATCGACTTACTGTTCAGTGCTCCAAACCATCAACAGTCGTTGTCAACAATTACTTGCTAATATGTACACACTTAAGAAATTCCTCTCCATCTAAACCTTTAACACTATGGCAGTCCCAGTCAATGTTTGGAAAGTTAAATTCCCCTACCATAACTACCCTATTATTCCTACAGATAGCTGAGATCTCCTTACAAGTTTGTTTCTCAATTTCCCTCTGACTATTTGGGGGTCTATAATACGATCCCAATAAGGTGATCATCCCTTTCTTATTTCTCAGTTCCACCAAAATAACTTCCCTGGATGTATTTCCGGGAATATCCTCCTTCAGCACAGCTGTAATGCTATCCCTTATCAAAAATATCACTCCCCCTCCTCTTTAGCCTCCCTTTCTATCCTTCCTGTAGCATTTGTATCCTGGAACATTAAGCTGCCAGTCCTGCCTATCCCTGAGCCATGTTTCCGTAATTGCTATGATATCCCAATCCCATGTTCCTAACCATGCCCTGAGTTCAT
>NC_057721.1:33760607-33779437 GCF_004010195.1 Chiloscyllium plagiosum
GGGCAACTTTTTCACGCAGAGGGTGGTACGTGTATGGAATGAGCTGCCAGAGGATGTGGTGGAGGCTGGTACAATTACAACATTTAAGAGGCATTTGGATGGGTTTGGAAGGATATGGGCCGGGTGCTGGCAGGTGGGATTATATTGGGTTGGGATATCTGGTCGGCATGGACGGGTTGGACCGAAGTGTCTGTTTCCATGCTGTACATCTCTATGACTCTATATGACTAGATGTATGATTTTTAACCTTGGAAATTCCATGTCAATGGTCATAGTTCGGTGGGTCCTTTTGTGGCTGATAGTCAAATCCTAGGGCCACTTCTTTAATGACACATTTGGTAGGTGTTTCTAGGATTTGGAATTGGTTCTTGGCCTTGAGTCCTTTGGCATTCCTTTCTCCAGTTCCTTTTCAATACTTGTTCTTGCTGCTGGATGTTCTCAAAGATTTGCATCTCTTCAGACAAGAGTTTACTCCAAGTTGGTTTCTTCTGAATGAGGATCCCCCCAGCATTGACATTTTTGCTGCATTTCTTGAGGGAAGCATTTAGGAAGTCTTTGAAACAGTTTCTTTGTTCTCCTCTCGCTTGAGAGCTCCACCTATCGCTGTGCTCAAAAGCATTGCAAGCCACAGAGGCTGGCAATCATCAAGTAAATGCAAAGTGAAGGACCATTCAATGAGTGAGCTGAGGCCATAACATGCATCCTGTGCAATGCATGAGATGGGTATACATACCTGTGTGGAAAGTGATTTAAATTCTTACTAATAGAGGATGTGAAATTTCAATTTTTCCAAGAGAATTATTTCCCTCAGGGTCTCATTGTCTCCACCATTAACATCCACATCCAGTGTTTAAAATTACTTTGTTTTACCCTCCCAATTATATGTAAATTTGCAGGAGCTGATCTGTGATATTCTGAAATTTCTGCATGTAAACCTCAAGGATCAACTTGTGTGCACTGAGAATAGATTTTTTTAATCACCTCATAATCTATTGAAGTCTCCGCAGAAATGAGGCTTATCATCAAGCATTCTGTCTGCCAATCTGCTTTTCATGAGCAGTGTCCAGTTTTCTTTGGACTAGCTCATCTGCTTGGCTACCTTTACAAAGGATTATTTTTAAAATGCTTCAGTGTCCCTTTAATCAGGTTTTAGGTGGGTTTGTATAAATTGAAACAGCAACTATTCTTGGATTGGCTTTGTATCTTTCTCAGAACGTTCCCTGGTGTCAGAGGCTTCCTTTTCAGCTCGTTTTCTCTTTCACTCTCTTTTTTAGTCCCACCTGTTTTATTTCACTTTCTTTCTCATTGCAAATCCAACTTCTTAAATGCTATTTCTTTTTCTATTTCCTCACTCTAAATTGCTTCTCAATTTTAGTTTTGTTTTCATCTACATCTGAATTCTTGCTATGAACTGAATTGCCATCTGGTTTGTTTTATCCTTCTTCCAATTTTATATGTTGTGTTCATACTTAAATTATACCTTCTTTCTTAACCACTACTTTTAATTATTGCTTCAACTTACCCACCAATTCTAATAACCTGGCCTTGACTATTTTTTCAGAAATGACTCACGGATGAATCTTCCATCTCCAGAAAATTCTTAGTAACTCTCAAAGCTAATGTGATAATTACTGGAAATCTGGTGCCTTTCTCTTCATCGGTTTCCTGTTGAACTTTATGAGCACCCAGATGAGACCCCACTTTTACGTTACGACTCAGAGGGAAGGAATGCATTGTTTTTCTCACTTCCACAACTCCAAGAGTTCACAAGATAAATGAAATTATTTTACCTGATTCCTGCACTAGCAAGTTGTATGCTTTCTCTGCATTAAACTTAAAATCAAATGATCCATTAATCATGTTTCTTTAATAAATACAGATTTATCAATTGACTATAAATAAAAATCATTCAGCAACAGTGCAAAACTGGTTAACAGTTTGTAATTTTAAAATATAAATCTTTACTCTTCAGTAACTCAAAACACAATTACAGAGGGAACAGGAGGAAAATGGATTTCTACCTGCAGTGATTCAAGTTGCAGGGGAGAAATCACATTTGGCCAATATGTCTTATTTCTTGAAGGGAAATAAAAAAATTGTGGAATGTTCAGGTGAACAAAGATAAATGTACCAAATGCAAGCAAAGTTTACTGGCATTTTCCCCAATGCATCTTGCTGCAAAATCTAGAATTGATTATTCTACTGGTATATTTCTGGTGGACAATCAAGATTTGGCATGGTGGCTCAGTGGTTAGCCTTACAGCGCCAGAGACCTGGGTTCAATTCCAGCCTTGGGCAGCTGTCTGTGTGGAGTTTACACATTCTCTGTTTCAATGTGGGTTTCCTCCCACAACCCAAAGATGTGCAGCTTAAGTGAATTGGCCATGCTAAATTGCCCATAGTGTTCACAGATGAGTAGGTTAGGTGCATTAGTCAGGAGTAAACATAAGATAATAAGGTTGGGGAATGGGTCTGGTTGGGTTACTCTTCAGAGGGTCAGTGTGGATTTGTTGGGCTGGAGGGCCTGTTTCCACACTGTAGAGATTCTATGATTCAGATGTGGCCAGGACTTCAGGTACCACACTGAAAACACAACAAGCTGTAGGACAGCTAGACTGGGAAGCTCCTTTTCTTTCCCAGACTGGCCACAAACTGGAAAATGCAACAATCTCTAAAGCAGAAAGGAGACTATACAGCAAACAAGCAGTTGGCACAAAACATGTACATTTTAACAGATGCTTTGTCTTTTATTTACCTCTTAGAATATCCAGATATCCTGCACTTTTCAACCTCAAGTCTGTAAAAATTATTAAACATTGTGAATTACAAGGAAAGCATAAAATATGGAAAATCTAGATAGCCTAATTTATTTTGCAATGGCAATGTTATAAAAATAAAATTCTTATGTGACTTTTTATAATGAAAATCATATACAGCAGACAGATTATACGAATCTGAGATAACCAAGGGAGAGAGAAAGATGTAAGCAATTCTCACTCATACCCACCATGATATTTATCTTGTTTTTAAATATGCCTTGTTCAGGTTGATCATGCATTGATCATCATAACCCCATAAAGATTCGGCAAGCAGTGATTTTCAAAAATTTTGTCAAAGTGATCAGATTTTGTTAGCCTTCCAAAACTTTTTCAGTAAACTGTAATGAAGCATGGTGCCAACTTGGGAGTGATTTAGAAATGTAATTTATGCACTACAGCTACTGTCATTTGTTTGAGCCCAATGAGATCAAATTTAACCAGCAGTCATTTTTATTTTGTACATTTGGCACAAGTATTGCCCAGCTGTTTGGCAGCATCTCCCACTACTAATTAATTAATATTACAAAACTTGGTAATCCAAGGACAGATACATTTCTCTTGGGCCAACAGGTTGTGAGCACTTTCTTTACTTACTGTCAAGGTAAAATTGGAATGCTATCAGATGACGCTTAATCAACATTGTGGGACGTATTCTTTTGGTTAAAATATTCTTAAATGGCAAAATTTATAATGTTAAATCCAATAACTAACTTTCATTATAAACTTCTAAATTGAATTCTACTGCACTCTTTTCCAGTGTTGCTACATTTAATAAAAATACACTCAATAAAAAATCTAGGATTGAAAGATATCCTAGCCACTGGAGAGGCCTATCTTGACATTGGGAACAACTTTGATGCTGCTTCCAAATGACAATATCTCACAGCAGCTAGCTGCCAATTAAAGGAAATTATTGCTCCCTAAATGCATTATTAATGCCACTACTTACCTCCTTAATATTCAGTATACAAAAAAAGTAAGTTGCAGCTCCACAGAATCATTGTCATAAAAACCCCTATGGTTCACTAATGCCCTTACCTTTCTTACTTGTTTGGCCTGGATGTGACTCTCAACCTACAATAATGTGATTGACTCTAAATTGTTTATCTGAAATGGCCTACCTAGCCATTCAGTTCAAAGGACAATTAGGGTCAGGTCACTAATACAGATCTAGCCAGTGACACCACATCCTATGATCAAGTAACTGATTTTTAAAAATTACGTTGTTGACAATTTGTTATCACCTCCTCCACACCTACACCTCTGGCAGAGCATCACATTTTTTCCACAGAGTTAGTGACCCTGGCAGAATGGATACAGACATCATCACCCTGTTGTCATGGGGACAGAGGTCATCCTGGTAAAGTGATTTCAACCAGACCAACCTGAAGCTTGTGCTACCAAGATGTCACCACCACAGCTCTTGTACCACCAGAGGCCCAAGCACCCTGAACCATTGCTACATAAACATCAAAGACACCTACTGCTCCATTCCCTATCTGCACTTTTATAAATCAAACCATAACGATGTGCCCCTGCTCCCAGCTTACAAGCAGAGGCTAAAGCATGAAGATCCAGTATAGAATGTTGTACTTTGCTGCAGAGGTAATGGATGAGCTCCTACATGACTGTCGGTGAACTGTTCCATATTCAAGAACTCAGTGGCCAACCTAAATTACTATGCCACTACTATCACAGACTTCATCAGTAAGTATGTAGAGGACTGTGTGCCAATGAAGTTATTCTGAGTATTCCCCAACCAGAAATAGTGGAGGAACTGGAAGAAATCCACATCTGAGGCATTCAATTCAGTGACCCTAACCTATACAGGAAATCTAGGTATGATCTTCGCAAAGCCATCAGGGATGCTAAGAGACAATACCGGACTAAACACACAAGCACATGTTGACTGTGGAAACACTTGCATGATATAATGAACCATGAAGCAAAGTCGAGTAGAATCACTGACAATAATACATCCATTCTTGAGGAGCTCAATGCATCCTATGCTCATTTTTAACAGAATGTCAATTAAATGATGACACCTACCCCAGCAGTCTGTACCTACAGTCACCACTGTAGACAGCAGATCTGTGGCCACAATATTTACAGATAGGATTTTTAATTTTTTTTAATATATATTTACAAAATACTGTGCAAGGACTGTAACAAACACTACATTGGACAAAAAGGCAGAAACCTAGTCACCAGGATACATGAACACCAACTAGCCGCAAAAAGACATGACCCTTTCTCACTATATTCTTACATATGGATGATGAAGGACACCAGTTTGACTAAGACAACACATCCATCATAGGCCAAGCCAAACAAAGACATGCATGCGAATGCCTAGAAGCATGGCATTCCAACTGGAACTCTATCAACAACCACATTGAGTTAGACCCCTCTACCACCCTCTGAGAAAAGGAACAGGAAGTGACTTCACCACAGGAAATGACATCACCAACCAAAGAAACCCAAACATATAAATAGAAAGCAGGAATTATCAGCATTGCTTCGCCTGAGGCCCACTAAAGATGTTACCTATAAGGGTGATGAAACATCTGGAAATGAAGCTTCCAGCTCAGTGAGCAAACCTACATTCAAAACCTCAACCTGAGCTACAAATCTTCTCAAAATTCACTAAGATTTACAGACATCTTTAGCGTTTCCTTACTACGATATGAGGTTCCCACCCGCTTCAAGAAGATTTGCCAAAGACAAATCAGGCAATAAACCTTAATGACCACTGCCCAGTGGCTCTGACAACCATCATTGTAAAGCGTTTCAAAAGATTAATAATGGCACACATCAACTCCAAACTCCCAGACTTCCTTGATCTGCTATAATTTGCCTACCATCACAATAGGTCCACAGCAGATGCCATCTCCCTAGTCCTAAGCTCATCCCTGGAACATCTGGTTAACAAAGGCATCCACATCAGACTCCTAATTACAGATTTTAGTTCCACCTTCAGTACTATAATTCCGACAAAACTCATCTCCAAACTCTGAGACCTAGGACTCAGTTCCAGCCTCTATTACTGGATCCTCAACTTCCTAACCCATAGGTCCCATCAGTAAGGATAGGCGAAAACACCTCCATAATAACCTTCAATACCAGAGTCCTGCAAAACTGTGTACTTAGCTCCTTATTTTACTCCTTATACATCCAACGACTGTGCGGCCAAATTAAACTCTAATTCCATTTACAAATTTGTTGATGACACCACCATGGTGAGTTGGATCTCAAACAATGATACAAGAGACAGATAGCTTATTAGCAAGGCGTAAAGACAATAGTCTCTCCCTCAATGTCAAAGAAAACTTCAGGAAGCAGAGTAGAGGATATGTCCCTGTCTGTATCAATGGAGCTGAGGTGGAGGTAGTTGAGAGCTTCAAGTTCCTAGGAGTAAATATCACAAAAGAGCTATTCTCGTCTATTCATATCAATGCTACAGTCAAGACAACACACTGACTTCCTCAGAAAGCTAAGGAAATTTAGCATTACCACAATTACTTCTGTAAATTCTTATCGATGCACTATAGAATGCATTCTATATGGATGCATCACAGCTTGTTAAGGCAACTCTTCTGCCCAAGACTGCAACAAATTACTGAGAGTTGTGAATGCAGCTCATTCCATCATGAAAAACAGTTTTCCATCCTTTGACTCTGTTTACACTTGCTGCTGCCTCAGGAAGGCAGCTGAAAAATGTGTTGCTGGAAAAGCATAGCAGGTCAGGCAGCATCCAAGGAGCAGGAGAATCGACGTTTCGGGCATAAGCCCTTCTGATTCCTGAAGAAGGGCTTATGCCCGAAATGTCGATTCTCCTGCTCCTTGGACGCTGCCTGACCTGCTGCGCTTTTTCAGGAACGCATTTTCAGCTCTGATCTCCAGCATCTGCAGTCCTCACCTTCTCCTTCAACTCCACTAATTTGTCAGAAGCTGCATTTGATTTTAATATGCCCGCAAACATAAATTTAATAAGCTGTGATCACTGTTGAATGCTCGACTGTTCGATCATAATCATCTCTGGTCAGGCCTCATTCTAAATTATACCATTTAGTGTCCATTGATGTTCACTGCTGTTTCTATAATTTCAGAACACGCTTGAATGTTCAAGTTTTATTATTATCTGGGCAATTTCCTGCTATGTTACTATATGTAACATATTACAGCATTATAGTTGTTCTGAAACAGCTTTGATAGAGGCCTGCAATGAAATTCAACCTGACATGAAATGATCCAGTTTGTAATTGTTTAAATTATGATTACAATATTTTCTTGTAAGAGTTTCTGTTTATTTAGTTGGTTAAGGCACGTACCAATGCAATGCAGTCAGAGGATGTTAGATCAGTTGGAATGTGTGAATAATTTCTCATCAAACCAAGGTAAAATCAAAGCTGTTGAAATGGCTATTTCTTCCTCTAGTTCAATGGCAAAACGGAACATTGGCTGTTTTCCAACTTCCTACTTTATCTATGAAAAATAACCAAAATTAAAATTTATCTTAATTTGGACCTGGCTTGTTTCACCACAGTCAAATTTAAGTAAGGTAACAATTTTAATCTTAATACAGATAATGTCCAAGCACTTGTTTAATTATATGACAAAACTTTGGTTTGAGTATTAATGCTGAGTATGTAGCTGCTGCTCTTAAAAGCAATAAAATATGATTTGAATTGATGCCACACATACTGTGTAACATTTACTCTGCTTAAGGCCAATCCTAATGTGCCAAGAAACTAAAACTTGAATCACTTTAAACTAAACAATTGGTTTTCTTTGCATCATGGAGCTGGCCACAAAGGACTGAAAAAAAGAGAACGGAACTACAATATAACATGATGACTGCTATAAAAGCCAGTAAGTGTCACCTTTTGCTGAATTTGGTCACTAATTTTATAAGAAGATACTCCAGAATCCCTTTCTCAGAGCAACTGAGAAAAATTGACTGAACAATATGGAATTTAAATCTATAGCAATCAAGAATAGGCTATGATTCATCTCACTTAGTTTGGGAGTTGTTACAATAATGATAAACGTAGATTCTCAAATTTTAACATTCATACCTCATATCTTTCATAATATGGTTTTTTTCAAAATAAAGAAATATGGACTTAAAATGGCTGCAGTGGTAATTTGACCACAAATTGAGGCAACTTCTTGAGACCCATGTAAAATAGGTATTAAGATTAACATTTTATCTCAAGACTTGGTATCTGAATCAAAAGATTCTGCTACTGCTGACAAAATAAATCAATTATTAAACAAATGTAGTCATTCTTTTCCTGTCTGCACCAGAGATTCTCCCTTTCAACCTTATTGCCATGCACAAAACTGTGTTTGATACCACATTATTAGTTTTTTCTTGGGCTGAGAAAACCTTGGTAATAGATATCTTTGTTGTTGTGAACTACGTCATAATTTAGTTGTAGGCTAAAAACAAATCAAACAGTTTGTTGTAACCAATGAAAGAGTTTATAAAGAAGGGAACTGATTGCCCCTTCTCATTTGGTCATAACACATGAGAAACTCCTTGCCACAGAGAGCTGTGGGGGCAGAGTCCTTGTTAATATTCACAGTTGTGATAGATTCATGTTCTGTAGGGCAATAAAGGGTTATGGGGAAAAAGCAGGAAAGTTAATGCAAGGAATGTCAGATCAGCCAGGATCCGATTGACTGGAGCAGTAGGCTTGAGGTGCTGAATGGCCTACTCCTGTTCCTATTTTTTACAGTTCTTATGAGAATATGTCAAGAATAGCAAAATAATTAGAGAGAAGGAAAAATTAACAGTTCCTTCAAAAGCTTTTAAAAAAAGTGATATTATTGAGTCTCTAAGATTAAAGGTGCTCAGATTGATATAAATGCTTTCATAGAGAAGAACAAAATATCTTATGGAAAATTAGAGTGAGGGACCTTGTTGACAGTGAGAACACAGTGGATCAGATTAATAGGCTTGAACAGTTGATATTAAGAAAGTGGATGTACTGGAAATTCTGGGAAGCATCAAGATCAATAAGTCCCCAGGGCTGGATCAGATATATCCAAGGTTGCTATGAGAAGTGAGGAATGAGATTGCTGTGCCTCTGGCGATGATCTTTGCATCCTCACTCTCCTCGGGAGTTGTACCAGATGATTGGAGGGAGGTGAATATTGTTCCTCTGTTCAAGAAAGGGAATAGGGAAATCTCTTGGAATTACAGACCAGTCAATCTTACGTGTGTGATAAGCAAGGTACTGGAAAGGATTGTGAGAGATAGGACTTATGCTTATTTGGAAAAACATAGCCTGATTAAAGATAGTCAGCATGGCTTTGTGACGGGCAGGTCATATTTCATAAGCATTATTGAGTTCTTTGAGGATGTGACGAGATTATTTGACAAAGGTTGAGCAGTGGATGTGGTGTATATGGATTTCAATAAGGTACTTGATAAGGTTCTCTATGGTAGGCTCATTCAGAAAGTTAGGAGGTATGGGATTCAGGGAAATTTGGCTGTCTGGATACAGAAGTGGCTGACAGAGAAGACAGCCAGCGGTACTGAATGGAAAGTATTCTGCCTGGAGGTGAATGACCAGCGGTGTCCTGCATTCTTGGGCCTCTGCCCTTTGTAGTTTATATAAATGACTTGGATGAGGAGGTTGAGGGGTGGGTTAGTGAATTTGCCAATGACACAAAGGTCGGTGGTGTTCTAAATAGTGTTGAGGGCTATTGCAGGCTACAACAAGACATAGACAGGATGCAGAGCTGAGCAGAGAAGTGGCACATGGAGTTCTACCTGGATAAATGTGAAGTGATTCATTTTGAAAAGTCAAATTTGAATCCTGAATACAGGGTTAAAGATAGGATTCTTGGTAGTATCAAAGTTGCCACCTGAGTTGATAAGGTTGTTAAGAAGGTGAATGCTACTTTGGCTTTCATTAACAGGGGGATTAAATTTAAGAGCCGCGATGCTGCAGCTCTATAAAACCCTGGTTAGACCACACTTGGAATATTGTGTTCAGTTCTGATTGCCTCATCATAGGAAGAATGTGGATGCTTTAGAGAGGGTACAGAGGAGATTTACCAGAATGCTGCCTGGATTGAAGGACTTGTCTTATGAAAAGAGGTTGAGTGAGCTTGGGCTTTTCATACTGGAGAGAAAAAGAAAGAAAGGTGACTTGATAGAGATGTACAAGGTAATGAGAGGCATAGGCAGAATAGATAGAAAGAGACTTTTCCCCAAAGCAGGTTTGGCTGTCATGAAGGATAATAATTTTAAGGTGATTAAAGGAAGATATAGGGAGATGTCAGAGGTAGGTTCTTTGCACAGAGTGCACTGCCAGTGGTCGTAGTAAAGTCAGAGACATTAGGGACATTTAAGCTACTGCTGGACAAGCACATGGACAGCAGTAAGTTGAGGGGTGTGTCGGTTAGGTTGATCTTAGATTAAGGTAAATGCTTGGCACAATAGCGTGGGCTGAAGGATCTGCACTGTGCCCTACTATTCTATGTTCTAAAAAAGCCTTGTTATTGGAAGAATGCAAAGAGTTAACCAGACACTTAGAAGATGACCTCCACTCAAAAGCCAGAAAACAAAAATTGCAAAATGTATGGCAAAGTACCTAGAGTTGGAAACTAAGGATATTTAAACAAATAAACTAAAATTGGAAGAGTTCAATTAAAATTTGAATTACAACAGAGAAAGTAATAAAGTGAATTCCAGGAAAAAGTGACAGATTAGCAGAACAGAAAAACAGAGTATCCCATGAAAGGAAGAAAATTCCAAAAAGGGAAAGTAAAAGAAAAAATGTGTTCAAGTTCTAACAGTGACTGATAACTGAGACGGAAGGCAGCACTGGTGAAGTAACTATGCATAATTCAAACAAAAGAGCAGAAACATTCAGTGAAATATGAATAGAGGGCAGGATCTCATCATCAAGTCACTCTTTATTCACACATGGATAGTCCATGACACTGATCCAGCTTCTCCAGAGTCATCTCTCAGAGTGAACAGAACCTCTGACACTCCAGTTTATATCTGTTGGCCAGGGCTCCCTGATTAGACCAGATTAACAGCCCCACTAGGGGAGCTCATATTCAATGACATTCCTCTGGCTGACCTCGTTACAATCACTACATTTGGGTTTTCTATTTAATCTTCAACTTTGACGAGGAAGAGGTGGGCACCTCTTTTCAACGTTAATTAATGGTCACTGATCTTGCAAAGAGGCTGATAGGAAAAGCTTACAAAGTATATGCTCTCTTACCTGAGGAGATTGCCTCTGATTATAAGCGAGCAAAACAGACCACTTAAGGTTTGTAGTAGTTAGTGCTAGATGTATATAGTACCCTCAAGAAATTACCTGACCATACATACTTGGAAATTGAACATTATATGCCTTCATTTCAATCAGTTTGTATGGGACTTACAGTTGAAAATCTTTGCAAGGCAATTCACCTTGATAAGTTCATACATTCAATACCCTTTCTAATCCATATGCATGTAGAGGGTAGCAGAATTTAGTTAGGCAACTACATTGGCTGCTATTGGTGAGTTAATGCACAGACCCCATATAGTCAGCAAAGTCTACATACTATCATAGACAGAGAGAGATAAGAGCGAGATAGCCACTTCAGAGACAAGCTGGACAGAAAAGGGAAGCCAAATAAATAAAAGAGAACTGTCCCTAACTAATAAGATATCAGATGGGAAATGTGGAAAACTGCACAAGTACCTCCTCTGGAAAACTAGAAAATATAAAGGAACAAACTCTGAAGTTGCTGGAAAAAAACTCAGCAGGTCAAGCAGCGTCTATGGACAGAAAACAAAGTTAATGTTTCAAGTCCAGTGATACCTCTTCAGAACAGAAAGAAAAAATGTAAAGAAAAATTGATCAATCCAGCATTTGTTAGAAATTCAAACTGCAACCAGTGTCTATGGCATTAAAAGCCGTTAGTGTCTGTACAGGCCTTGTGAATGGAAAATAAATGAAAAATTTCCCTGGAAAGAAGTTAAACTCCAGTGTTCTGACAAAAAGGGCTCATCAAGGTGCATTGGTTTAACTTACTTGAAGAGCAAATTCATTATGGATCTAGTAGTGGGGTCATACAAAATTTGTAAATACCAGCAATAGATAGCTTGATTCTGAATGATTTGGCTAGTACCAAAAATATACCTTTTATATAGAAAAAAGAAAAATGGCCATCCAGAGAGGCTGAAAAGGCTTAATAAAGACAGCAGCAAGCAGCAGGAAAGCTGGAAAGTAAAAGAGGTTCAAAAATCCACAAGGGGCAGGAAAACGTGTGAGGACTACATTTCTCAAGCAGAGTCACTTGAAATAATTTCAGCAGAAAGTAGCAAAGAGGATGGACACGAGCCATGAAAAATTTGGAAGACGGTTGGGGGGTAGTAAACACATGAGATATGGATGGCTCAAGAAGGGTAATGTGAATTAAACAGGGCCAAGGGCAGATCTGCAGTATTAGAAAGGGTCAGAACTGGAGTTATGCCAGTAGTCATAAAAGAGCCGAGAGGAGGCTAGGGAAGGCAACAAAAGATGACAGGCCAGAATTAGAAATCTGTTTAACAGATACCTTCATGTTAAAATTACAGGAGGACCCAAGGATTTGTCCCCGGCAGGAGGAAGTGAGGGTGAAGCCTCGCTTAATGAAAAAGGGACAGAAGAGGAAAGCAGGAGAAAGTGAAGCTAGTTAAAAACCCATTCCCATGACAAAGGCAAAAGGGAAGGTAATATTCCCCTCAGTAGTCAGAACTGGGGAAAGGCACCAAGGGCATAGCAATGAGTTAAATACAGATTTACCAACTGGAAAATCAAAGGAAGAGAAGCAAGTTTCACACCTCAATTAGCTCATTTGAGTTGTAAAGTGAAATGAGAGTAGGGTGCAGGATGCAATCAGATACCCTATGAGAGACAAACGTTAGATTACAAGCTCTGACCTAGAAATAAAACCTATAAAAATATCTGAATGTGATACATGGATTATTGAAGTAGGCAGTGAAGTTGAAAAACTTGGGAAGGTGGCATAGGGCAAGTGTGGCTGCTAACCCCAAAGCTGGTTTAAAACTGAGAATAGGAGAAGGAAGTGAATGCAGAATGGATGTGTCTTGTCATCCAAGACTTTGTACACTTATTTTATTTTGACCTTGTAACAATCACTGTCAATACAAAGAAGAACTAATTAGATGGATCTTATGTTTTTTTTTCTATGTCTGAGTTGCATTGAATTTTTTTGGAGGATTTGTTGCCTTGGGGCCTAGCAAGTTTAGAGTCATAGAGTCCTACAGCACGGACAGAGGCCCTTTGGCCCAACTGGTCCATGCTGACCAAAATGTCCATCCACGCTAACCCCATTTCCCTGCACTTGACCCATATCCTTCAAAACCTTTCCTATCCATGTACTTGTCCAAATGCCTTTTAAATGTTGTTAATGTACACATCTCAACCACTTCAGCTGGCAGTTCATTTCATATGGATATCATCCTCTGTGTAAAAAGGTTGCCCCTTAGGTTCCTATTTATTCATTCCCTCTAACTTAAACTAATGCCCTCTTGTCCTCAATTCCCCAACCATGGGAAAAAGGCTGAGTGCATTCACCCGATCCATGCCTCTCATGATCTTATACACTTCTATAAGATCCTCCCTCAGTCTCCTACACTCCAAGAAAAAAATCCTAGCTTGTTTAACCTCTCCATATAACACAGTCCTTGAGTCCAGGCAACATCCTTGTACATTTTTTCTGCATTCTTTCTAGTTTAATAACATCCTTCCTGTAGCAAGGTGACCAAAACTGACACAATACTCCAACTATAGCCTCACCAATGTTCTGTACAACTGCAACATAACTTCCCAACCTCTATACGCAATGCATTGACTAATGAAGGCCAGTGTGTCAAATGCCTTTTTCACTGTCCTATGTACCTGTGACTTCACTTTCAGAAAACTGTGCACCTGAACTCCAAGGATCCTCTATTCCACTACACACCATAAGGCCCTATCACTCACCATGAAACTCCCTTTGCCATTTCTAAGCACACTTCCCTAGATGATCAAGATCCTGCTACAATTTCTGATAACCTTTCTCACTGTACATGATACCACCTATTTTAGTCATGATTTGGAGATGCCAGTGTTGGACTGGGGTGGACAAAAATCACACAACACCAGGTTATAGTCCAACAGGCTTAATTGGAAGCACACTAGCTTTCGGAGCGTCGCTCCTTCATCAGGTGATAGTGGAGGGCTCAATCCTAACACACAGAATTTATAGCAAAAATCTACAGTGATGTAACTGAAATTATACATTGAAAAATTGATTATCTGTTACGTCCTTCATCTGTTTGAATACATGATAGCTTCACTTCTTTCATGTGTAAATCCAAAAACCTTTTTTTAAAAAGTTGCATTCTCGGGTTAGCTGTTAACAATGGTGATAGCTAGACAATCTGTTGAAGGTGTTGGCCCCCTGTGTTCTCTGTCTATGCCATGATGTTTAGATTGATTCTAATCTTGTGTGTGTGTCTGTCTGGACTGGGGGTTGTGAGTGTGAGAAAGTGTGAGTGTAGAATATCTTAAGTCTGTGAGGGGGTGCATGTGAGAGTGTGGGAGTGTGTCTGTAAGGGTGTGTGGGGGGGGGGTCTGTGTGGGTATCTGTGTATATGTGTGTCCGTGTGTGTGTGTATAGGAGTGCCTGTATGTGTGTGTAGGAGTGTCTGTGTGTGTGTATAGTGCAATGGTTGTCACCTGTAATGTGACATGAACACAAGGTCCTGGTTGAAGCCATCCCTATGGATGTGGAACTTAGCTATCAGCCTCTGCTCGGCTACTTTTCTCTATGCTGCCTGTCCTGAAGTCCACCTTGGAGGATGGTCACCCGAAGATCCGAGGTCGAATGTCCTGGACCAGTGAGGTATTCCCCAACTGGGAGGGAACCCTCCTGTCTGTTGATTGTTGTGCGGTGCCCATTCATCCATTGTCGTGCCTTTGCTCAGTTTCCCCAATGTACCATGCCTCCGGGCATCCTTGCCTGCAACGTATAAGATAGACAACGTTGGCTGAGCCACATGAGTACCTGCCATGTACAGGGTGGGAAGTGTCCCCATGCGTAATGGTGGTATCTATGTGCACACTCTGACACGTCTTGCAGCGCCTACCATGACAGGGTTATATGGAGTTGTCCTGAAAGCCGTGCAGCTTGCTACGAACAATGATCTGTTTGAGGTTTGGCGGTTGTTTAAAGTGGAGGTGTGGGGAAGGTCTTGGTGAGATGCTCATCCTCATTGATAATATGTTGCAGGTCATGAAGAACATGGTGTAGTTTTTCAGCTCCTGGAAAATACTGGACAACGAAGGATACGCTATCAGTTACAGCACGTGTCTGTCTCCTGAGGAGGTCATTACGGTTCCTTGCTGTGGCACGTCAGAACTGGCAGTCGATGAGTTGGGCATCGTACCTCGTTCTTGTGAGGGCATCCCCAAGTACTTCCAGGTATATGTCACGTTCCTCCTCATCTAAGCAGATCCAGTGTACACGTAGGGCTTATCCATAGGGGATGGCTGTTTTAATATGTTTTGGGTGGAAGCTGGAGAAGTGTAGCATTGTGGGGTCATCTGTGGGTTTGTGGTAGGGTGTGGCGCTGAGGTGTCCGTCCTTGATGGAGATACAGGTGTCCAAGAATGAGATACCTTCAACATATTGTCTATTGAGGATGCAACGTTTTAAAAAAAGGTTTTGTGATTTACACATGAAAAAAGTGAAACTATCATGGTATTCAAACAGATGAAAGATTTAACTGACAATCAATTTTTCAATGTATAATTTCAGTTACATCACACTGTAAATTTTTGCTATAAATTCTGTGTGTTAGGATTGAGCCCTCCACTATCACCTGATGAAGGAGTGACGCTCCGAAAGCTAGTGTGCTTCCAATTAAACCTGTTGGACTATAACCTGGTGTTGTGTGATTTTTAGGCGATTTTAGTGTCATCTGCAAACTTACTAATCATGCCTTGTACATTCTCATCAAATAATTGATATAGATAACAAACAATAGTGGTCCCAACAGTGACCACTGAGACATACCATTACCCACAGGCCTCCTATCCAACAAGCATCCTTTCATTATTACCCTCTGAAGCAGATAGGTGGGAAGGAAGATGGACAGGTAGGACCATTCAAAAGGGTGGTGCCAAGTTGGAAGGTTGGGACTGAGATAAGGTGGGGGAAGGTGAAATGGGGAAACTGGTGAAATCGACATTGATCCCATTTGATTGGAGGGACCCAAGGCAGAAGATGAGACTTTCTTCCTCCATGTGTTGGATGGTTAGGGTTTGGCCCAGGATCTTCATGTCCTTGGCAGAGTGGGATAGGAAGTTAAAGTGTTTGGTCACAGGGCGGTGTGGTTGGTTAGTATGGATATCCCTGAGATATTCTCTGAAATGATCCACAAGTTGGCATCCTGTCTCTCCAATGTCGAGGAGATCACATCAGGTGCAACGGATACAGTAGATGACGTGTGTGGAAGTACAGGTAAATCTTTGGTCAGATGTGGAAGAATCCTTTGGGGCCTTGGACGGAGCTGAAGGGGGAAGTGTGGGTGTAGGTTTTGCACTTCTTGCGGTGGCAGGTAAATGTACCGGGAGCGGAGGGTGGGTTGGTGGGGTGCATGGACCTGACAAGGGAATCGTGGAGGGGATGGTCTCTCCAGAATGCAAATCAAGGTGGGGAGGGAAATATATCACTGGTGGTGGGGTCTGTTGTAGGTGGCAGAAATGGTGGAGGATGATGCGATGTATGTGGAGGTTGGTGGGGTGGAAGGTGAGGACCGGGGGTGAAGGGGGGGGGGGTGGGGTCTGTCCTTGTTGCGGTTGGAGGGGTGGGGTTCAAGAGTGGACGTGCAGGAAATGGAGGAGATACACTGGAGGACATCATTGACCACGTGCAACAGGAAATTGCGGTCTTTGAAGAAGGGGCCATCTGGGATGTTGTATGGTGGAACTGGTTTTAGGCAGCACCCGGTTCTACCTCCTACCCAAAATTCACATAACTGACTGCTCCGGTTGCTCCCATTGTCTCAGCCTGCTCCTGCCCCACTGAACTTATCTCTGCATACCATGACAACGTCCTGTCCCCCTTAGTCCAGGAACTACCCACTTATGTTCAGGACACCATCCATGCCCTCCACCTCCTCCATTACTTTCTTTTCCCCATCCCCTGATACCTAATCTTCACCATGGACATTCACTCCTTGTATATATCTATTTACCCTGACAAAGGCCTCCTCGCCCTCCGTTTCTTCCCCTCATGCTGACCCAACCAGTACCTCTTCACTGACACTCTCATTCGACTGGTTGAAGTGGTCCTCACCCTCAACAATTTCTCCATCCAATCCTCCCACTTCCTCCAGACCAAATGGGCACCTGCATGGGCCCCACCTATGCCTGTCTCTTTGTCAGTTACGTGGAACAGTCCATCTTATGCAGCTACACCGGCACCATTCCCCACCCTTCCCTCCACTACACTGATAACTGTATCAGCGCCACCTCGTGTTCCCATGAGGAGGTTGAACAGTTCATCAACTTCACAAAGATCCTCCACCCCGACCTCAAGTTTCTCTGGACCATCTCAGGCATCTCCCTCCCCTTCCTGGACCTTTCCATCTCCATTTCTGGTGACCAACTCAACACTGACATCTACTACAAACCCACTGACTCCCACAGTTACCTGGATTACACCTTCTCCCACCCTGCCTCCTGTAAAAATGCTATCTCTTTTTCCCAATTCCTCTGCCTCTCCCGCATCTGCTCCCAGGATGATCAATTACATCATGGAACATCCCAGATGGCCTCTTTCTTCAAAGACGAAAATTTCCCCTCCCACATGGTCGATAATGCCCTCCAGCACATCTGCTCCACTTCCCACACCTCTGCCCTTGAACCTCACCCTTCCAATCACAATAAGGATAGAACTCCTCATCCTCAACTTACACCCCACCAACCTCTGGATACATCACATCATCCTCCACTATTTCTGCCTCCTACAAATAAACCCCACCACCAGAGATATATTTCCCTCCCCACCCCTGCATTTTGGAGAGACTATTCCCTCCATGATTCCCTTTGTCCACAAGTCTCATTCCTGATGAACGGCTTTGCCTGAAACATTGATTCTCCTGCTCCTCGGATGCTGCCTGACCTGCTGTGCTTTTCCAGCACCACACTCTTCGACTCTGATGGGACAGGACCAAAGGTATTGTTATTTGTTATATATGCTGGCCAAGCTGACCTTTGCCATTGCTTATTAGGTGTCCTATGGCCAGTAGAAGACATTTGTAATTAGTATAGATCAGCATCCCTTTCTGCACTAAAGGCTCACTGGAATCCCTTTCATCGTAAACCTGCCAGCTGGAGATATAGGAAGAAATGCATAGTCAAATTCTGGAAAGATGTAAAAATTGTTGTGGGGGTGATTTTAACTTCCCCTATTGACTGGGAGTCCCTTAGTGCCAGTGGTTGTGATGGGGAGTGGTTTGTTAGGTGTGTCCAGGATGGCTTTTTGAAACAGTATGTGGATCATCCAGTGAGGGAGGGGGCCATACTGGAACTGGTATTGGGAAATAAGTCTGGCCTGGTGATCAAAGTTTTAGTGGTGGAGCATTTTGGGAATAGTGACCATAATTCCGCACATTTTTGGATACTTATGGATAAGGATAAGAAGAAACCTCGGATAAAGGTACTAAACTGAGGGAAGGCCAACTGTAACCGAATTAGTCAGGAATTTGAGAATGTGGATTGGAAGCAGCTTTAAGGGTAAATTCACATCTGACATATGTGGGAATCTTTTAAAGATCAGTTGATTAGAGTGCAGGAGAAAGTGAGGACTGCAGATGCTGGAGATCAGAGCTGAAAATGTGTTGCTGGAAAAGCGCAGCAGGTCAGGCAGCATCCAAGGAAGAGGAGAATCGACGTTTCAGGCATAAGCCCTTCTTCAGGAATTAGGAAAGTG
>NC_057721.1:33783838-33800528 GCF_004010195.1 Chiloscyllium plagiosum
CGCCCCTCCCCCAAGTCCCTCCTCCCTACCTTTTATCTTAACCTGCTGGACACACTTTCCTCATTCCTGAAGAAGGGCTTATGCCTGAAACGTCGATTCTCCTCTTCCTTGGATGCTGTCTGACCAGCTGCGCGTTTCCAGCAACACATTTTCAGCTCTGATTAGAGTGCAGGACAGGCATGTTTGTGTGAAAATGTAAGACAGGATTTCGGAACCTTAGATGTTGGGAAATTATCAGCTTTTTCAAAAAATGGAAGCATACCTAAGGTCTAGACAAGAAAAAACAAACAAAATCCTTGAAAAGTATGGAGAAAGTATGAAGGTGCTCAATTGGGGAATTAGAAGGGCTAACAGAGGCTGTGAAATATTCTTGGACAGCAGGGTTAAGGAGAATCCCAAGGCATTTTCACCATATATTTGGAGCAAAAGAGTACCCAAGGAAAGAGTAGGCCTACTCAAGGATAAAGGAGGTAGGCTATGTGTGGAGCTAGAGGAAATGGGTGAAATCCTTAATGAGTACCTTGTATCGGTATTCACCAAAAACAGGGATGTTGATGTTCGGGAAAGGTGTGTCAATAGTCTCAGGCAGGTCAACATTAAAAAGGAGAATGTGTTGGGTGTCCTGAAATGCATTGAATTAAACAAGTCACCAGAACTGGATGGGATCTATCCCAGGACATTGTGGGTGGCAAGGGAGCAAATAATTGGGGCCTAAGCAGATATCGTTGTATCCTCTTTGGACTCAGGCAAGGTTCCAGACAACTGGAGACTGGCTAATGTTGTTCATTTCTTTAAGAAGGGAAACTGAGGTAATTCATGTAATTGCAGGCGGGTGAGCCAGATATCAATGGTGTGAAGCTGCTGGAGAAGATTCTGAGAGACAGAATTTATTCACAATTGGAAGTGGATGGACTGGTTAGTGGTAGGTCACGTGGCTTCATGCGGGGAAGTTCATGTCTCACCAACCTGATTGAGTTTTTTGAGGTGACAAGAATAGTTGATGAGGGAAGGATAGTGGATGTTGTCATCATGTACTTTAGTAAGACATTTGATAAGGTACCTCATAGCAGGCTGGTGCAAAAGGTAAAATCTCAGGAGATACGTGATGAGCTGGCTAGATAGATACAAAACTGACTTTGGTGGTGGAAGGGTGGTGTTCAGAATGGAGATCAGAACTAGTAGTGTTCTGCTGGTATCAGTACTGGGATCTTTGTTATTTGTAGTGTATACAAATGATCTGGAAGAAAATGTAGGTGGTCTGATTAGCAAGTTTGTGGATGACACAAAATCTGGCAGAGTTGCAGATAGTGAGAAGGATTGTTAAAGGCTACGGTGGAATATAGATAGATTGCAGATTTGAGGAGAGAAATGGCGGATAATGTGAGGTAATGCATTTTGGAAGATCAAACACAGGTGCAAACTATACATTAAATGGTAGAACCCTTCGGAGCATGATAATACAGAGGGATCTAGGCGTACATGTACACAGATCCCTGAAAATGGCAACACGGGTGGAAAAGGTGACCAAAAGGTATATGGCACCCTTGCCTTCATCGGCCAGGGCATCGGACATAAAAGTTGGCAAGTTATTTTACAGCTGTATAAAACTTCAGTTAGGCCATGTTTGGAATATTGTGCACAGTTCTGGTCACCACACTTCCAAAAGGATGTGGATGCTTTGGAAAGGTTACAGAGAAAGTTTATCAGGATGTTGCCTGGTTTGGAGGGTTTTAGTTATGAGTAGAGATTGGATAAACTCGAATGGGTTTTCACTGGAAGATGGAGGCCGAGGGGCGACATGATAAAGGTGTACAAAATGGTGAAAGGCATATTTACAGTGGATAGTCAGAAGCTTTTTTCCCAGGGTAGAAAGGTCAAATAGAAGAGGGCACAGATTCAAGGTGAGAGAGAAAAAGTTTAGGGGAGAAGTACAGGAAAGGTTTTCATACAGAGGGTGGTGAGTGCTTGGAACGCTCTGTCAGTCGAGGTGGTGGAAGTAGGCATGTTAGCAACGTTTAAGGCGTATCTTGTTAGACACATGAAACAATATGAACAGACGGACAGAAACCATGTAGCCAGTCTAAATAAGGGCGAGGAATCGGCACAATCTGGTAGGCTGAAGGGCCTGTTCTTATGCTGTATTGTATTATATATTGTATTTAGAGGAGTAGAAAGAAATGAACAAAAAACAATTTAGATGCTATGGGTGTCATTTAAACCTGAGAACATCCAAAACTTTGCTTGATTAATCATAACTCATCTGAAGTCCTGTACACCTATTAACCCTGTCCTGACAAATCTAGCGCTTGTTTCCAGTCAAGCAACATCTGAATTTTAAAATTCTCTTATTTGTTTTCAAATCTTTTCATGGCCTGATTTGTTTCAAACTCTGTAATCTCCTATAGCCCACAAGCGTCTGAGATATCTGTGCTCATCCAATTCTGATATCTTGAGCATCCTGATTTTTATCATTCTAATATTGATGGCCATGACTTCTGTTGCCTCAGCCCTAAGTTCTAGAATGAACTCCCAAAACCTCTGATTCATTAATTTTAATATTAACTTTTTAGCATTCCATCTTATTACATGCCCTAAAATCTTCAACATCTGGTCATCTGATCGAATGAGGTGAATTTTCATTTGATTTGTGAAGTGTCCCATATAAACAAGCCCACCTCAGTATAAAGTGCCACTTACATCCCAAGTCTGATCAAGGGTCAGGTGTGGGATAGAATCAGGTCTGCCACCTCCAGACACAGTTCACAGACAGCCACAGAGCCACAAGGGTAGCTGAGTGCCCAGACAAACTGGCTCAAAGTTGTTCATTATATTTTAGGCTCTATATCCCTGAGACCATCACTCTTCATCCTGTCACTATTAGCTTCTCATATCCTCCATACCAACTCCATGGCCTTCCTTTTCCATTCATGAAAATATTGTAAATAAACAGCAAACACTACAGTAATAATGGCATGCCTGAAAATACTTTTAAAAATCCACTTTTTTTAATTAAAAGCAAACTTACAAAAGTATTAGTTCTAGGCCAAGATGTTTGTAAAAGTCTTAAGTAAGTTGTTTACAAAGGTGCAGAAAATTGTTGGCTTTACTCGGTTGACATCTTGATGTGTTTTTATTGTTATTTTATCTTTGACCTGTGTCAACAGCTCAATGTTTATTTACACAAAAATAAAAGTTGTGAAGTATGTAATGTTTTTGTGATTGATACTTTAATAGTTTGATTGATTGAAATTTTGTAGGGATGGAGGAACATCAGCTTCTTTTTTAAAGAAGTATTAAAGAATTGGAATGAAAGATATGATGGCTATTTGGTGCATGGGGACTTGATTTGGAATTAGTTTGGCAAAGGACCGATAAGGGGCCAAGGCATAAAATATGGATTATCTTTATAGAAGTGTTTAAAATTCTTAAACAGTTACCTGAACACAAGAAATAAAAGGAGTAGATAATATGATCCATTAAGAATGCTCCACCATTAAATATAATCATGAATGACCCTTGGTTTCAACCTTACTTTCCTGCCTACTCGCAATATCCCTTGCCTTCCTGAAAGACAAAAAAATCTGTCTATCCTAGCTTTAATTCTAATCAATGGTTGAAACATCACAAACCTCCAGAACAGAGAATTCCAAAGATTCACAATTCTTTGAATGAAGACATTTCTCTTTATTTCAGTTTGAAATGATTGACCCCTTAATCCTGAAGTTTCCCCATATTTTTGATTTTTTGAGAAACACTTTAGTTAGTTAGCATAGCATTCCTTCAAATGACAATCACTGTTTTCTAATATTCAAACCAACTTTCATATCGATACCATTTCAGCTCAAAAATAAAGCCACTAGTGACTACGCAGCAATGTAATTAATTGACTTAGAAAAGGGTTCTTGTGAAAATGCTCTTAAGATTAGGAGATTGCAAATGCCAATTTTGGGTGAAGTTAAATTCACAAAGAGCATAAACTTGTACTGTCCATGTTAGAATGGAATGGATTAAACAACTATGAATGCTCACTGCTGGATTTGGTTTGCTATTCAGCAGTCACTTCTTAGAACAGATTAATGGAAATGGCTTCTGATAACATTGCATTTGCAGCTAGTTGGCTGAATGTTGTACATATTAAACTGCAGTAAATCATTTTGATTGTGAAACACAATTTTCAAAGCTGATTTTCATAGCCTAAATGCTCATTCTCTTGACATGGTTCACAGCATTTTACTCATTTATGCCCGAAACTACAAATTTCATGAGGGCAGTAGTAAACACATGAAACAAAACTCCTTTCAATTTATCATGATTAAATGTACTTGAGAAGTAACAAATTCATCTAATTTAATATTGGTTAAAGTCACCTCAGAAAACGGTTCTTACATTGTGACTATACATTGGAAAAAATGAAAAATTCAAGTTTGTAAATTACATCAGATTCATTACTTGATTCATTGTTATGTTTGATGTTGCACATTCTAATTAGAAAACAGCAAAATTTGAAGTTAGTTAACAATAGTGACATTGGTGTACTCAAATTTATGGCATGCACAGTTGATCTTGCTATTGCAAAAAAATCCTGGGCAATAATGTAAGCAATTTAAATCAGAAGGTATTTTGTCTTCTGATTGGTGTGATGTGAGATATTGTCAGAGGACAGAAGAAGCCTGTTTTAATAAAGATATGAGGTTGTGGAACTCAATGAGCTCAGAAATGATCATTTCAATGTACCAATTGAAGGCACCTCTGGTAAGGGGAATTTGTTTCCACTGAAGCAAAAACTATGTTGACATTCAATATTATGATGGATAAGTAGGTGAGAGTAAAGGACTTGAACAGATATGGGAAAAGGGTGATCAATCTATCTGCTTCGAGAGATTTGTTCAGTTTGGACAAAAGTTAACTTGATTTGTTGTGCAAGAATTGTTTCTTTAACTCATGAGTGTTTTTATAAAATTAAGTGAATCACAGTTCTTTGTTTGTCTCATACAGTAAAAGTGCCTGGGTAAATGCATTTTATGAGTAATAAACTGGGCAACATGTCTATAAAGAATATTTCAAAGGCAACAGGCCTAACTCTATTTCCCTACCTTTCACCCAGATTGCTTCATATCTTTGCTTAACAAAAAAAATCTATCTCAGATTTAAAATTAACCACTGATCCAGTATCCACTACCTTTTGGGAAAGTGAGTTCCAAACATCTATCACTCTTTGTGTGTAGAGGTGCTTTCTAACATCTTTAGAATGATCCAGCGTTAATTCTCAGACCATGCCCCCAGATCTACAATCTCCAATTAATGCAAATAGTTTATCTGTTTTTTTCCTGTTAATACTTTGAAGACTTTAACCTTCTACATTCTAGACAACAGACCTAATTTTTATAATCTCACCTTATAACTTAACCCCTGAAATCAAGGTATCATTCTTGTAACAAAAAATGCTGCAAGTGACAGCTGGTTATGCAGCATCCGTGGAGCAAAAGCAAGTTAACATTTTTAGTCTAATTTAGTTTAGTCGAATCGAGTTGAGACTCGAAATGTTAAATTGCTTTCTTTCTCATGAATGATGCCATATTGGCAGATGCTGAAATCTACATCGAAAACAAAATTTGCTCCACCATTCTTGCAAAATTTTGTTGTACTCCTTTCAAGGCCATTATAGCCTTCCTAAGGTGTGGTTCCCAGATTTGCTCACAGTGCTCCAAGTGGGAGCTAATCAAGTTGTTATATAACTCCAACATAACTTCTGCAACCTTTCACTCAGTCCTCTGGTCCTGCATTCGATTAGCTTTCTTAATTGTTTTCTGTAGCCTGTTCATGACATTTTAAAGATCAATGCACCTCAACCACCAGGTTTCTTTGGACATTCACTGTACTTAACTTCATATCATCTAGGAAGTACCCAGATCTATCCTTTTTCCAGTCCAAAAAGGACAATCTCACACTTGTTTACATTGAACTGCATCTATCAGTTTTGCCCATTCACTTAGTTGAACATTATTTTCCAATTCCAGAGAGAGAAGGAAGCTACACTAAAGCTACACAAAGTACTGGCGAAAGCGTTATGGGGAGGGTCCCAAGTAGAATTGGAACAGGAAATGTCCCAGAAATCTCACAAAGAACCAGGCATGTGTAGGGTGCATGCGGATACCCATGGCTTCACCTTTGATGTGAAGAAAGTGAGAGGAGTCAGAGGCGAAGTTGTTCAAAGTGAGATCAAGCTCGGTCGGGTAGAAGACAGTGGTATGGATAGGAACAGTTCAAGCCTCTCTCCAGGAAGAAGCAGAGAGCCCTAAGACACCTGATTGGTAATGGATGTGTACAGAGATAGGACGTTCTCAAATTTAGGGATTAAATGGGTGAACATAAATACCTCAACCTTTAAGTCTGAGTTTGGGATTGTCCCCTTACTAGAGATGCCTTCAATGGGTACACTGAGATTCTCCTTTCAACTCATGCTTTTTTAAAATCACTTTCATCTTCCCTTTCCTTCTGCTCCATCTCCCTTTCATTTTCCTGGAATTCCAGGTCAAATTGCTACTGTCATTTTTCTCTCTCTCTCTGATTCTCTTGCTTCTGTTCCTCCTTCTGTCCTTCTTTTGCTCTCTCTCTTCCATTTTGTCATTCTTGCTCCTGAAATTCTTTTTCCTTTTTTTTTCCTTTTGGAATTTTAGTTCTAATCTCTGCTGGGCCAGTGTTAATGTATCTGTTTCAGTATTCTCAATTTCTAACTCTAAATGTTTCAAAACCCATTTTGCAATTTCTGTTTTCCTGGTTTCTGGGCGGAACTCTAAGTACATTGCTACACATTTTAATTCTTCCAAGGACAGTGCCCTCTAACTTCTTGTAAGTTACCTCATCCTGTTCTATGAAAATACTGACATCAAATGTGAATATCTTAGCACTTTATTAGTATTACAGACTCAAGAAAATGTTTTTGCAGCTTTTAAAATATTGTTTGAAGGAATAATTTATTTTACTCACTTCAATTGTTCTGTTAACCTGTCAGGACAATCTCCGTCTCTGAAGCCCCAATTTTCGTACGTGCAGGTGAGAGGAGTTAAACATCTCAAATTTATTTTCCTCTTTTCCATTTCAATTGGTCTATATAAAGGTTTATGTTCTTTTTAAAATGGGTCTATATTTTCCCTGAATTAAACACAGTTTTTGTTTTACTTTAAACAACAAGGAGCCATACACATTGTTCTCTTGAGTTAAAAAAAAATATTACCAGAAAATGTGAAAAAGTAATTGGGATACAATGTCAAAGATACCACATTTGTGTATGTGCAGATAAAAGTGAAAAAGGGATAATTGCCCATTACAGTGAAAGATAAAAGATTATACATTTGAAGGGTCATCTGAGTATCATTAATTGGTGAGGTTTTAACCTGAAACCACAGATAGATGGTAGATTTCTTGGACTGTCAGCAGTAACAAACATTGCAGTTTTTTTTTACTTGTTTTTCTTCTTTCTGGTCAGTGTTAGTGTGTTGGGCATCTTGCTTCTTAAGAGAGACATGGAGAGAGAATGGGAAGCCTTTTCAGCTTTGTTCAATTCTGTATTCTTATTGCATCTCTTCTTCTCTGCCAAAATTAACTTGTTGAATTAGCAACTTATTTGTATATTTCACATCTGCTGAATTTATGTTCTCAGGCTTGATAATTACAGGCAATTTATATCTCCATATGTGAAAATCCTCGTAACATTATAAATCAAATAGGAGATATGGATCTGTTCATGCTGCCCATGGAGCCCAGCTGAATGGCTTCACTGCTCTTGAAGAAAATGTTAACTTCAGCTCAGTCTGTCTATTGTCTAATCCATGTCAATTTCATAAAACATGGCTAACCTGAATGGAACATGTGATCCAGTCGCCAGTTTCAGTCAGTGCTTTGGTCCCTTTTTAAGATGTTGTATCATGAAAGGCAGAGGTCTTAAATTAAGGATTCAAAGATCAATGGTATTTTATATCATCATGACACTGTTATTTTTCTGCTTTTAGTGTTATCAATCTTCTCTATCTTGATCCACTTAATCATCTTTCTTCTCTGCTTCACTCATTTAAACTTCACATCACCTTATTAAGCCACTCTGCATGAATATCAGTCTGCTTTAGGGTAACAGGTTTCTCTGCCTTTAACTTTGTTTCATTTCTCTTCAGTGTTATCTACCTGTTCTTCCTTACCTCATTCAAAGTTTGTTGATTGATTGATTGATTTATTGTCATCTGTTCCGGAAAAGTTTTGTTTATGAAAATACAGGCAGATCATTGTAAGCAAGGATGTACAGAATAAAAGATTTAGATGGAGGCATACTGTAACATTGCACAGGGTGTACAAGAAAGATCAATATTGTCAAGATCAGCTTTATTTGAGGCTAGAGAGTCCAATCAATAGTGTAATAATGGCCAGGAAGAAGCTGTCCCTGAATCTACAGGTGCCTGTGTTTAGGCTTCTGTACCTTCTGCCTCATGGAAGAGATTGTAGGAGATCATTACCGGGGTGTAAAGGGTTTTTGATGATGTTGACAGCCTTTCTGAAGTAGCGAGCCTTGTAAATAGATGAATGAATGTTGGTTTCATAATGGCCTAGGCTATGTACGCCACCCTCTGTAGCTTCCTGTGAACCTGAGCAGAGCAGTTGTCATACCAGGCTATAATGCACCCGGGCAGTACGCTTTCAATTGTGCATCTGTTGAAGTTGTTGAGGGTCCTTATAGTTCTGCCAAATTTCCTCAGCCGCCTGTGCTTATTGTTATTTTGCCTTCTTGATCATCGCAACTACATGGGAAGACCAGCACAGGTTGTCAGTTATTGTCACTCCGAGGAACTTGACACTGTTCACCCTTTTGATCTCAATGTTGTTGTCAGTGAGAATCATGAAATATCTACCTTGTATATCTTTAACACAAATCTAGATCCAAATTTATTTTGGAAAATCTGGACAGTTTTTTTGACTTCATTTATTGCAAAGCATATTAATATTAATATTTTGATGTGTCAGCATTTATGCTAAAGTATCAGCTTGCCAGAAAGTTTTGACAGTTTTTGTCAGTTCACAAGGTTAGTCCAGATGAACTTAACCAAACTGATAATTTTAAAGATATGTCTCATTTTACACATTCAAAACTATTTAAAGGACATTTTTTACTAAATAAAGGAAACTTAAAGATTATTTTCAATGTGTAAGTTTATCAAGTGCTAGATTTCAACCATTAAAGTTTATTGTGAAAATTTCTAATATTAGAGACAAAATGAAAACTGCTGAAAATACTCAGTATCTGTGTCATATCTGTCAACTAGGAAACAAAATTACTGTTCCAAGTTTATAATTTCTCATCAGAACTGGAAAAAGTTAAGAAAAGTAACAGTTTTTTAAAGTAAGTATAGAAGCAGAGAAAGGAAGAAGAGAGGAACAGAAATAATGGGAAGTCCTGTGATAGGGTGAAAGGTTAGCGGAGTCCAAAACTAGAGATCTTAGGTTTACAGTGAGAGGGTAAAGATTTAAAAAGAACCTGAGGGGCAACATTTTCACATTGAGGGTGATGTGTATATGGAACAAGCTGCCAGAGGAGATGGTAGAGATGAGTACAATTACAACATTTAAAAGACGTTTGGACAGACACATGGAAAGGAAAGGTTGAGAGAGAGATGGACCAAATGCAGGTAAATGGGAATAGTTCAGTTTAGGAAACCTGGACAGCATGGACAATTTGGGCTGAAGGGGATGTTTCAATGCTGTATGATTCTATGACTTGCTGGATAAATTAAATGGCAGAAAGGATAATGGTTTAAGCCAATGTGGGATGGTGATGGGGCAAGAAAATAAACAAAAGATAGATCTGGAGGCACTGCATTTGACAATAGCAGGATCATTATCATCAATTGTTGTCTGAAAAACATAGGAGCAGTGATTGTGATCTGAATGAGCTTAATATTGAGTCCAAAGCCTTTCTTTTTTATATATTCAAGGTATGTGAGCATTTCTGGCTAGGCAGTACTTAGGGCCCATCCCCAATTACACAGAATGCAATTAAGAACTAATCATATTACTATGAGTTCAGAATCACATGCAGACCAGTCCAGGTGAGGATAGAAAATTTCTTTCCCCAAAGAATGTTAGTGAACCAGATGGGTTTTTATAACAATTGATAATGGTTATATAGTCAGCATTTGGCTAGCTTTTTATGCTTGATTTTTATTGAATTGAAATTTCACAATCTGTCATGGAGGAATTTGAACTCAATAGTCTGGGTTCAGAATTGTTAATCTAGTGACATTTCCACCAAACCACCATTTCCCCAAATCTGCATGTTATCCCTCCATCCACTCATTTAGACAAATAACATTTCTGTCAATCAGAAGACAGATAGTTGAATACCTCCCAACTATTACTCATACTAGAACATAGAACATTACAGAGCAGTACAGGCCCTTCGGCCCTCGATGTTGAGCCAACTTGTGAAACCAATCTAAAGCCCATCTAACCAACACTATTTCATTCTCGTCCATATGCCTATTCAATGACCACTTAAATGCTCATAAAGTTGACGAGTCTACAACTGTTGCAGGTAGTTCATTCCACGCTCCTCCTACTCTGAGTAAAGAACCTACCTCTGACATCTGACCTATACCTATCAACCTTCAATTTAAAGCTATGCCCCCTCGTGCTAGCTATCACCGTCCTAGGAAAAAGGCTCTCACTGTCCACCTGACCTGACCCTCTGATTGTCTTGTATGTCCCTATTAAGTCACCTCTCAACCTTCTTCTCTGTAACGAAAACAGCCTCAAGTCCCTCAACCTTTTCTCATCAGACTTTCCCTGCATACCATTCAACATCCTAGTAAATCTCCTCTGAACCCTTTCCAACGCTTCCACATTCTTCTTATAATGTGACGACCAGAACTGCACGCAATCCTCCTAGTCAAGCCATACCAGAGGTCTGGACAGCTGCAGCATGATCTCATGGTTTCGAAACTTGATCCCTCTTGCCATAGAAGCTAACGCACTTAATGCCTTATTAACAACCCTATCAACCTGGGTGGCAATTTGAGGGATCTATGCACATAGAAACCAAGATCTCTCTGCTCATTGACACTACCAAGAATCTTACCATTCACCCAGTACTCTGCATTCCTGATACTCCTT
Organism: Chiloscyllium plagiosum; assembly: GCF_004010195.1. Taxonomy (NCBI): domain Eukaryota; kingdom Metazoa; phylum Chordata; class Chondrichthyes; order Orectolobiformes; family Hemiscylliidae; genus Chiloscyllium; species Chiloscyllium plagiosum. The sequence continues at coordinate 33,794,993 of NC_057721.1, forward strand.
CCAAAGTGAAACACCTCACACTTTTCTGCATTAAACTCCATTTGCCACCTCTCAGCCCAGCTATGCAGCTTATCTGCAGACGACACTAAGGTCGGTGGAGTTGTGGATTGTGATGAATGATGTTGTGGGTTACAGAGAGACATAGATAAGCTGCAGAGCTGGGCTGAGAGGTGGCAAATGGAGTTTAATGCGATCAAGTGTGAGGTGATTCACTTTGGTCGGAGTAACTGCATTGCAAAGCACTGGGCTAACGGTAAGATTCTTGGTAGTGTAGATGAGCAGAGAAATCTCAGTGTCTAGGTACACAGATCCTTGAAAGTTGCCACCCAGGTTGACAGGGTTGATAAGATGGCATACAGTGTTTTAGCTTTTATTAAAAGAGGGATCGAGTTCCGGAACCATGAGGTTATGCTACAGCTGTACAAAACTCTGGTGTGGCTGCACTTGGAGTATTGTGTACAGTTCTGGTCACCGCATTATAAGAAGGATGTGGAAGCTTTGGAAAGGGTGCAGAGGAGATTTACTAGGATGTTGCCTGGTATGGAGGGAAGGTCATACGAGGAAAGGCTGAGGGATTTGAGGCTGTTTTCATTAGAGAGAAGGTTGAGAGGTGGCTTAATAGAGACATACAAGATAATCAGAGGGTTAGATAGGATGGACAGGGATAGCCTTTTTCCAAGTATGGTGACGGCGAGCATGAGGGGACAAAGCTTTAAATTGAAGGGTGATAGATATAGGACAGATGTCAGAGGTAGTTTCTTTCCTCAGAGAGTAGTAAGGGTATGGAATGCTTTGCCTGCAACGGTAGTAGATTCACCAATTTTAAGTACATTTAAGTCGTCATTGGACAAGCATATGGACATACATGGAATAGTGTAGGTTAGATGGGCTTCAGATTGGTATGACAGGTCAGCGCAACAGAGGGCTGAAGGGCCTGTACTGCACCATAATGTCCTATGTTCTATGATCTTATCTATGTCCCTCTGTAATCTGCAACATCCTTCAGCACTATCCACACCTGTACCGACCTTACTGTCATCCACAAATTTGCTAACCCATCCTTCTATGCCTCATCCAGGTCATTTATAAAAATGACAAACAACAGTGGACCCAAAACAGATCCTTGCGGTTACACCAGTAGTAACTGAACTCCAGCATGAACATTTCTCAATCAACCATTACACTCTTTCTTCTTTCAGCTAGCCAATTTCTGATTCAAACTGCTAAATCACACTGAATTCCATGTCTCCGTATTTTGTGCAGTAGCCTACCATGGGGAACCATATCAAAAACCTTTCTGAAATCCTTATACACCACATTAATGGCTTCAACCTCATCCACCTGTTTGATCACCTGCTCAAAGAACTCAATAAGGTTTGTGAGATACGACCTACCTTTCACAAAACCAAACCGTGCTGACTATCCCTAATCAACTTATTCCTTTCTAGATTATGATAAATCCTATCTCTTATACCTTTTCCAACACTTTACCCACAACCAAGGTAAGGCTCACTGGTCTATAATTACCCAGGGTTGTCTCCACTCCCCCTTTTAAACAAGGGAACAACATTTACTATCCTCCAGTCTTCTGGTACTATTCCTGTAAACAATGACGACATAAAGATCAAAGCCAAGGGCTCGGCTCTCCTCCCTGGCTTACCAGAGAATCCCAGGGGATTTTTCTATTTTCACACTTTCCAGAATTTCTAACACTTCCTCCTTGTGAACCTCAATCCCATCTAGTTTCATAGCCTGTTTCTCAGTATTCTCCTCAACAACATTTCCTGTGTGAATACTGACAAAAAATATTCATTTAGCGTTTCCCCTATCTCCTCTGACTCCATACACAACTTCCCACTACAATCCTTGACTGGCCCTAATCTTACTCTAGTCATTCTTTTATCCCTTACAAACCTATAGAAAGCTTTAGGGATTTCCCTGCTCCTATCCACCAACAACTTCTCTTAGTCCCCTCCTTGCTCATCTTAGGTCTCTCTTTAGGTCTTTCCTGGCTAACTCTCAATCACCCTAACTGAGCCTTTACATCTCATCCTAACATAAGCCTTCTTCTTCCTCTTGTCAAGAGATTCACCTTTCTTAGAAAACCATGGCTCCTGCGCTTGACAACTTCCTCCCTGTCTGACAGGTACATACTTATCAAGGACACACAGTAGCTGTTCCTTGAACAAGCTCCACATTTCTATTGTACTTATCCCCTACAGTTTCCTTCCCCATCCCATGCATCCTAAATCTTGTCTAATTGCATCATCATTATTGCCTTTCCCCCAGCTCTTGTCCTCTGGTGTCTACCTATCCCTTTCCACCGCTAAAGTAAGCATCACCAAAGTGCTCACCTACCTCCAAATCTAATGCCTAGTTCATTACCCAATTCCAAATCTAATGTGACCTCACCCCTTGTTGGCTTGTCTACATACTGTCAGAAAACCCTCCTGCACACAATGGACAAAAACTGACCCATCTAAAATACATGAACTATTATATTACCAGTCAATAGGGTATTTGGGAAGTTGAAGTCCCCCAAAAGAGCTGCCCTGTCACTCTTGTTCCTATCGAGAATCATTTTTGCTATCCTTTCTTCTACATCTCTAGAACTACTTGGAGGCCAATAGAAAACTCCCAAAACAGTGACCTCTCCTTTCCTGCTTCTAACCTCAGCCCATACTATCTCAGTTGATGAGTCCTCTAGCGTCTTTCTGCAGTCGTAATACTGGCCTTGACTAACAATGTTACATCCCCAGCTCTTTTACCATTTTCTCTGTTCTTACTGAAAAAATTAAATCCTGAATCTGCAATAACCAATCCTGTCCCTGCTCTATCCATGTCTCTGAAATGGCCACAACATCAAACTCCCAGGTATCGATCCATGCTGCAAGTTCACCCACCATATTCTGACTGCTCCCGGCATTGAAATAGACACACTTCAAACTTTTTGCTTGCTGGTGCCCTCTTGCAACCCTGAAACCTTATTTCAGACGTCCCTACTCTCAACTTCCTCTATAATCGAACTACAATTTAAGCTCCCATTCCCCCCCCCCCCCTGCTGAATTAGTTTAAACCCACCTGAAGTGCAGTAGCAAATTTCCCCACCAGGATATTGGTACCCCTCTGATTCACGTGAAGACCATCCTGTTTGTAAAGATTCCACCTACCCCAGAAAGAGCCCCAATTATCCAGAAATCTGAAACCCTCCATCCTGCACCATCCCTGTAGCCTGATGTTCAACTTTTTTCTCTCCCTATTCCTCACCTCGCTAGCATGTGATACGGGCAACAAACCAGAGATAACAACTCTACTTGTAGGTGTGTCTTTGTCAGCTCTGCCTCATTGATAGAACTATCACCTCTGAGACAGAAAATTGTTGGGTTGAGGTTGACAATCCAGAGAAAAAATGAGGAGATGTTGTGTTTTGGATGATATATTAAAATTGAAGCAGGTAATGCTCTCCGAGGAGGGCAGATAATATTGAAGAGGAGAGCAAGTTCTCTTTTGTGCCCTGGCTAATATTACTGCAGAATTAACCACAAAATGGATTTTCCCCTTACCCAATATCATGTTGTTGTTTTTATGTTACAACAGTGTCTGAATTTCTGGAACAGTAGTTAATTAACTACAAAATGATTTGGGACACCTTCAGGTTGTGAAGTTTTTAGTTTGTATTCTTACTTTATAACTGATATAGAAAGTAATCTGACTTACTGTCATCTCTCATTGTGAGGAAACACTGCCATTCTTGTTGCTTCATGTGATGATGCAGTTAAAGAGACATCCACTAACTGGACAAGATTATGCAGGAATAGAAACAAGCAAATTTACATCAGAGAAAAGGCAAATCTGACCAAGCTTACAGCAGGTCTATTAAACAAAGGAAAGATAAAGCAAACTTCTCTGTTAAATTGGATTAAGACCAACTTGTAGCCATTTATTAAGAAATATGGACTTAGAAGGGGAAGCCCAAAATAAAGATTATGCAGATGTAATGACAGTGAAACTACCTAATCTCACTACATTACAACTCTGATACTGAGTGCATGGTCTGGAATCTACATGTGCACAGTTAACACAGAAATCCAAAAGTTGCTGCCAGTAATTCTATGCTTCTCCATCAGTATGTTATTGATGTCCCTGCAGATTACAATCAATTCAGAAGCATTAAAATAATGAGATCTTTAGAACTTACAATTAATCTGATCTTAAAATCACTTGAAATGTTACACTGTGTTGAACAGAGTACTACTGAGCTTTTCAGTGGGTTAAGTTCATAATTACTGTTTGTTGAATATTACCTTTTCTATTATGATAAAGTAAATTCTACTTATATTGATGTATTCTTTGAAATCTGTTTAGTGCATTTTAGCTTCTACCTTGATCCCATATGTATGCCACAATAATCTATTTTATCTATAAATGCTAAAATTAAAAGTGAAGGGATTCAGTGGATTTTGCTTTCTGATTTGCAGTCTGTGGGAATACTGAAATGAGATGCCTATTCTTTATTTCTACCCTACTGCAGGGTAGAAATGAAAGGATAGGCAGGATGAACACGTGATTTGAGGGATAGTGTAGGAGGGAGGGGTTCAGATTTTGGGACATTGGGACTGGTTCTGGGGAAGGTGGGACTATTACAAATTGGATGATCTTGCCTGGAACGAGTTGCCAGCAGAGGTAGTAGAAGCATGGTAGATTCATTTAAGGTGCATCTGGACAGATACACAAGTATGTGGCAAGCAGAGAGATATAGATCCTTATGAATTGGGCGATAGGTTTAGAGAGTGGATTTGGATCAGCACAGGCTTGGAGGGCTGAAGGACCCGTTCCTGTTCCTAAATTTTCTTTGTTCTCTTTTCTTTGAGATTGAGTGCTTACCTTTTTCAGTGCAATCACTTACCTCTGGACAACTGGAAAAACTTTTGGCTTTGTTAATTCAATTTCAAATTTGGCAAGGGAAAATTTGCATAAGACCATAAGACCATATGACATAGGAGCGGAAGTAAGGCCATTCGGCCCATCAAGTCCACTCCACCATTCAATCATGGCTGATGGACATTTCAACTCCACTTACCCGCATTCTCCCCGTAGCCCTTGATTCCTTGTGAAATCAAGAATTTATCAATTTCTGCCTTGAAGACATTTAGCGTCCCAGCCTCCACAGGCCCACCACTCTCTGGCTGAAGAAATGTCTCCGCATTTCTGTTCTGAATTTACCCCCTCTAATTCTAAGGCTGTGTCCACGGGTCCTAGTCTCCTCGCCTAACAGAAACAATTTCCTAGCGTCCACCCTCTCCAAGCCATATATTATCTTGTAAGTTTCTATTAGATCTCCCCTTAATCTTCTAAACTCCAATGAATACAATCCCAGGATCCTCAGCCGTTCCTCATATGTTAGACCAAGCATTCCAGGGATCATCCGTGTGAATCTCAGCTGGACACGCTCCAGTGCCAGTATGTCCCTCCTGAGGTGTGGAGCCCAAAACTGAACACAGTACTCCAAATGGGGCCTAACCAGAGCCTTATAAAG